>NW_026782104.1:1800000-2020000 GCF_031769215.1 Ylistrum balloti | reverse complement strand
CAGTAACCCTACAGCTGTAATGTTCCTACAGTAACCCTACAACTGTAATGTTCCTACAATAACCCTACAACTATAATATTCATACAGTAACCCCACAACTATGATATTCCTACAATAACCCTACAATTGTAATGTTCCTACAATAACCCTACAACTATAATATTCATACAGTAACCTTACAACTGTAATGTTTCTACAGTAACCCTACAACTGTAATGTTCCTACAGTAACCCTACAACTGTAATGTTCCTACAGTAACCCTACAACTGTAATGTATCTACAGTAACCCTACAACTGTAATGTTCCTACAGTAACCCTACAACTGTAATGTTTCTACAGTAACCCTACAACTGTAATATTCCTACAGTAACCCTACAACTGTAATGTTCCTACAGTAACCCTACAACTGTAATGTTCATACAGTAACCTTACAACTGTAATGTTCCTACAGTAACCCTACAACTGTAATATGTTCCTACAGTAACCCTACAACTGATATGTTCCTACAGTAACCCTACAACTGATATGTTCCTACAGTAACCCTACAACTGTAATGTTTCTACAGTAACCCTACAACTGTAATATTCCTACAGTAACCCTACAACTGTAATGTTCCTACAGTAACCCTACAACTGTAATGTTCATACAGTAACCTTACAACTGTAATGTTCCTACAGTAACCTTACAACTGTAATGTTCCTACAGTAACCCTACAACTGTATTTTTTCCACAGTAACCCTACAACTGTAATGTTTCTACAGTAACCCTACAACTGTAAAATTCATACAGTAACCCTACAACTGTAATATTCCTACAGTAACCTTACACCTGAAATGTTCCTACAGTAACCCTACAATAGTAGTGTTCCTACAATAACCCTACAACTGTAATGTTCCTACAGTAACCCTACAACTGTAATACTTCTGATTTTACCCTTCAACTGAAATGTTCCTACAGTAACCCTACAACTGTTATATTCCTACAATAACCCTACAACTGTAATGTTTCTACAATAACACTTCAACTGTTATATTCCTACAATAACCCTACAACTGTTATATTCCTACAATAACCCTACAACTGTTATATTCCTACAATAACCCTACAACTGTAATGTTTCTACAATAACACTTCAACTGTTATATTCCTACAATAACCCTACAACTGTTATATTCCTACAATAACCCTACAACTGTTATATTCCTACAATAACCCTACAACTGTAATGTTAGCTTGAGTACCGAAAGAACCGAAGAATTCGGCCAGCAGAGCGCACGTCATAACACACTCTTACACATGTATATAAGCACAAAGAAAACGTTGTGTAGGCGTGCCCTAGGAATGTTGGCAGGGGAAAGCGGTCGTCAATGTCACGACAGGTTATGACACCAGGTGTCGGAACCATCTAATATATGTATACTGCATATACGATATTCACAACCACGGCCACTGTCTTAACATGAATGGGATGTCCATGTGATATGACAACATCCAGTTTCTTACACAATGCTGAAATGTCAGACACCTTAATCGTCTAAATGTTTTGATATTGAATCTTGCTTTGTTTTAATCCTCGTTTCTAATCCCTTCACGATTATGGCACATATCGGCCAGAATAAACCTAAGGCCAAACCTCGTTAGCGATGTGATTAACCCGAAAATCTGACAGCTTTCCGACGCGATGACGCCGAAGACTCAGTATTACTCTACATCAACCTAGGCCTCCACAATATTTAATGATGTTTGGTGAAGCTAACAGTATTGGTGTACATGCACAAAGAGCACGCTAACTACGCTGACCTACATACATGACATCAGCATTGAACACCCATCATCCAACACAAAAGTGGGTGATTGGTTTTTTAACTTTCACGGTTCCAGGAAGTAGCTGACTTTGAAGGTTTTCCAAAGACAGTAAGGAAGAGAAAATATTGACATCCGGGTGCAAGACCTACCTGAACTGATTGAATTGGTCCATAGTAACAAGCATTAACCATGTCCATCCATATATGTATAAACCTTAATTTACAATTATTGTGAAACAAATATCTTAATTCATCATGCTGACCACGACTGAAGCGCGCGATGAACCTTTCCACTGGAGGAAACCGGAGTTCCCGGAATAAACCAATATGATTGGACAGGTGACCTCAATACATTTTCTAATAGGAAAATTGAGCCCCTTAGGTATAGGTGAAAGGCTAGTGCGCTACCTCCCTTAAATAATGTTCTTCAGCAAAGAGGGTAAAACATGTTCTTCAACATAGACCTTGAAAAATGTTCTGCAGCAAAGACAATAAAACATATTCTTCAATACTCACGATAAAATAAGCTCTTTAAGAACAACAATTTTTCTGTAAAAACAATTAACTTTGTTCTTCAACAAAGAGGATAAAATATATTCTTCAACAAAGATAATAAAACATATTCTACAACAAAGACGATAAAACATATTCTTCAACAATGACGTCACAACGAATAAAAAAAAACATGTTCTCCAACAAAGGATATGAAACAAGTTCTAAACCCAAGACAATAAAACATATTCTTCAATACTCACGATAAAAGATCTTCATCAAAAGCCATTAAATATTTTCCTCTACAAAGACAATAAACTATGTTTTTTCAACAAAAGACATGTTCTTCGACAATGGAAGTAGAGCAAGCTTCTCAAATTCGGAGATATTGCAGTTTTCATTTCTCTCAAATATGGTCAAATTGGTTCTTCAATGAAATCATGAAACCTGTTTTGAGAAAAATGTATTAAGGCAGTGTCTTCAACAATGAAGGTAAAACTAATTCTTTAACCCCCTTTTTTCATTGACCTTGGACATCGAAACTGAAGTATGCAGTCTCAAATGTAGTACAGGTATATATCGTACAGTGAAATTCCAATGGGTTCCTATGTATTGTTACCTTCGCCTTATTTAAGCAGGTAATATTTTGATTCATCATTCTTTGCTAGAATGACATTTGGATTAAAGGCGTATCTATCAATCAGTCGTAAAATGAATATAATTTTGGTTTTAACGGATTAACAGAATTTCTGGGTTTTGTTGTTGTTGTTTTGTTGGGGTTATACTGTTACACATACCAAAGTCAGCAACGTCTGTAACAATACTGTGCCCGTGGTAACGTTTGTCAGTTTGAGTGATGGCTTCCGGTCTATGACATCACGAGATGAATGTGAAAACATTTGCTTCATAACCAACCTCCCCACTGATATCCGTTGTAATTAAAAATGACACAGAGAAGAATATATATATCCGAAAGAACGCTATATCAGTTGCCATGTCGTCTGTCATTGACTAATTATGTCAGAACTAGTGTTGGTCTTAATTCTGTCAAGTTCATGTGCGCACTGACCTCTCATGGTTGAATTATGGATAATTGCCGAGATGACTTTTGTATGTAAATTTGTGTTAATTTATTTATTTACTGAACAATGTACGTGCATTTAAACAGAATACGTAAATAACAAGCATTACATATATTCTGTACTGTTATTTGATCGGCTATAAAGATGTTTTCATTGTTCCGATGGCGATGTCATAAGTTAAAGGAATCACGTGCATTGTATTAAATTCTTATAAAGTTTGTAAGATTCGAATAACTGGTCCGGATCTGTTTATATACAAGACCTATGAACGACTCCTTTCATAATCTCCAATTCACATGCTTAGCCATATCTCCAAGCAAGTGAACACACATTTCACAGAAAATACGTCATGGAAGTGTTGGTTTTGAATTTTGACCATTTAACTTCAAGATACAAAGGTAAAATCGGAGCCCGAAGTTGATAGAAAAGAAGGAAAGAAGTACTTAAACACAACCAGTAGAAGGTTAGAATGTGACGTTTCGATGACCACGCGACCACCTTCATCAGACAAATGGCTAATGTAAAGAATTCTAACACTGACGTACATGGTACACTGTGTACGAAATGGTAAGGAATTGACCAACTTTTTCAGCTGTACTTCAATCCTATGTACACTAAGGTTGAAAATAGTGTGACGAGATGGTAGACTGATTATAGAAAAAAGAATACACAAGATGGCAACAATGCACTGTAGTCAATTCGGCTACGTTTGTTTAACATGGATATGCGAGTCTGTGGCCCTCCTCGTCCTTGTTTAGTAGTATCAAGATTGCCTCCTTATACTGCCACCTGAAAAGGTCGTTTTCCTGTTCACTATTTTGGAATCTCGTAGGAATCAATGGAGTTTTGATTTAGTTCCGTATACGACCAATGGTGAGGGTAAAAATCTTCGTACCCTAAAGCTAAGGTAAACATTTTTACTGTTACTATTGACAAGTTACATTTTGTAATATCGCGATGATAAAGCTAGTTAACAAACATACGTTATCGAAAATATGGACTCTTAATACAGTTTCAGGAAGTAAAATACACCAAGGTTGCAGGTGTCCAGCGGCACCTTAAACAATGGTCTTGTTGTATGATAGAAGGGGTCTTTATTGATACAGCTACAGTCATTGCTCAATCTGCGGTTTTAGAACAGGATATCCAAGTCTGAACAAACACGTAAACAAGACCTTAACAACTTAGTGTAAACAGTTATGAATACTTATCAATTTCACGTTTGCGAATCATGACGAGGGGAGAGGACAGAGAAACATTATTTAACATAGGAAATAAGAGTGACAACCCAATTCTGGTCAACGTTAACATAGAAGCATAGAGATATCAGCTGATGAAATTTGGTCCAAACTGCAATTCTCATCGGAGTACATCAAGGATCTGTACTTGGTCCTGCATCGTTGTATAAAATTGTACAAAAGACTAGCATTTGAATAGCACCTTTTAATACATTAGGAGTTCGGTACAAAAGAGCCAAACAGGATTTAAACTGCATTGTACAGCTGTTTGGTCCTTCTAGGAGTCGACAGTGATGCTAGGGGTCTAAAATTTGAAGCCTAGGGGGCGACTAAGGAGAACCTAAAGTGATAGAAAGAAAGGTCAAAATCTAGACGGGAAGGCGCACTAGCCCCATAATTACATAGATTTTGTAGTTTTCATATAACTGATAATTTTAGAACAACATTGAATACATGTGTATATTCTAATTCGAATGAATTAAAAACTGGTTTTGTCTTGTTTTTATTGAATATGAAAAAGTCAAAGGTCCTTCCCCTAAGAATACCTAAGAATATCCTAAGAAGGGAATTATTGAAAGATATAGTGTAATCAACTGGATTAGCCAAAACGACACTAAAGCTAATCCTGATAAAAGACAGATATCAATTCTTGTGGTGGTGGTGATAAAACTTAACCGTGAAAACAAGAAAGCAGAGCACTTCTTTTCGTGATAGAAACACATATTGGACTAATTATCATATTCATCAAAATGATGGAGAAAACTTATACCATAACCTATTTTTATATTTTTGACGATAACCTGATTTTGAAATGTTGAAAATCCACTTTATACACTTGATCTATTTGTATATCAATATACAAAAACAAATTATCAATGATGTTCCAGGGTACCAAAATGTAGAAACATGTTATTGATTCCTTGCTTTGGGAACCAAACGTAGAGGCTTAAATGACTTTCAGTTGACCATTTTTAGCATCTGTTTTATGTTCTAGTGTCTTCAGTAGAAGTAGTTTGATTTCATGTCTGATGTTTATGTCAAATGTTCCAGTGTCCGTGTATATATTGAGTGTGTCTGTTCTGTCTTTGTGTATGTTCCAGTGTCTGTATGTTTCAGTGTCCTGTGTATATGTTCCTGTGTAGTTCTAGTGTCTGTATGTTTCAGTGTCTGTGTATGTTCCAGTGTCTGTGTATGTTCCAGTGTCTGTATGTTTCAGTGTCTGTATGTTTCAGTGTCTGTGTATGTTCTAGTGTCTGTATGTTCTAGTGACTGTATGTTTCAGTGTTTGTGTATGTTTCAGTGTCTGTATGTTCTAGTGTCTGTGTATGTTCCAGTGTCCGTGTATGTTTCAGTGTCTGTATGTTCTAGTGTCTGTGTATGTTTCAGTGTCTGTGTATGTTCCAGTGTCTGTGTATGTTCCAGTGTCTGTGTATGTTCTAGTGTCTGTGTATGTTTCAGTGTCTGTGTATGTTCCAGTGTCTCTGTATGTTTCAGTGTCTGTGTATGTTCCAGTGTCTCTGTATGTTCCAGCCTTTGTGTATGTTCCATCCTTCGTGTATGTTCCAGACTGTGTATGATCAGAGCAGAATTCCGACATGGCATTCTTAAGGAGTGCTGATAACGTTGTTCGGTAAAATATGCACCGTGATTACTACCAGGCGAGAAAACCTGTTATATACAGCTCCACTAACATCTGGACACACTTCCAGTTAAATCGGTGGCCTTGTCACAGCATCTCGCGTGTATTGCATGTGTAAATACCATGTGTTTAATCAGAGAGAAATTGTCGCACCTAAATTCTTGTTAAACTCCATCAACGAAGGAACCCGTTAGATATTAATCGGTAATGTGCGTGTTCTAGAGAGACACAACGAGTCTTTATTACACCGGGTAATGGTGGGTGGTCAGACATTTATTACCACAGCCATCACGTGCCTGGAGAAAGGTACACTCTTTGATTAGTAGGTCAACGACGGTCAGCTGTGTCGACCTTCTTAATTAATAGAATTATTAGAATGTATATTTCGGTTGCTATGCGCGTGCTGATATCAGCAATTATTTACATCTAAATGATTCGTCTTTATCTGATATGAAACTTTAGTATCAAATGCTTATATTCTAAGGAAATTATACCTACCACACATACAAACTAGAATAGATTTTTAGTGAGGAATATTATTTCAGGTAAAATAATACTTTCTTCGTGTTGGTAACATGTGATGATTTCATTCAGCGCAATCCGCTAAATATTCGGACATGTTTCTCTAACTACAGTTTGTCAACTTCATTTATCAGATCTTTTCTTAAGAAACTCTGCACCTTTATATTCCTCTGTTTGCATATATATATATATATAATTACATCCCCGATCTGCCTACACTACCGTTAGATTCGTTTCTTTCAATGAGTACTGTACTTGCGTGCCGGGATAAAAGTCTCGTATCACACAGTGTTAAATTAGACGGATCACGTTTCTATTGCGTGTTTATCGATTTGCGAGAGTCACAGATTTTAAACTCCGTGGAAACAAACTATACAATACAAGTAACCATACAAAAGACAAGTTCTAATCATGAATAGATAAAACGGAGCAGGTCATCGTGGGGTCAACAGCTCCGTATCGGCCTCTATCGTACGGACAAGCTGTTATAGCGAGGACAAACAGTAGTGATACAGCATGTCTAATGGACGATCTGGAGAGGACAGATAACACACAAGTGGCCCTCAAAGGACATCTCGTGCAAACACGCGCACTGATAACCTTAACGGTAACCGATAACACCATCTTAAGGTCGTTTTATAATTTGTATGAATATCACAACATCCTAATAATGTGATGATGTACTTACTGTCAATATGTTTTTTTTATTTTCAAAAACATATGCACATGTATTTTCCCCAGTGGAATATGATTGACATAATGAGTAGTTCAGTGCACAATGAATTGACACTGTCCAGAGTGATAAATGGGGGTCGGTGTACACTGTATTTCATAAAACAGACGGTACTTGACAGAGTGCGTATTATATATGATAAACGTAGGATGATGGTCGGACTACGCTGGACAGAGTATTCGATGAGACAAAACGGACGACGCTGGACAGAGTATCCAATGTGACAAAACGGACGACGCTTGACAGAGTATTCGATGTGACAAAACGGACGACGCTGGACAGAGTATTCAATGTGACAAAACGGACAACGCTGGACAAAGTACTGGATATGATTAAACCGACGACGCTAGACAAAACACTCGAATACACTGTCCAGTGTCGTCCGTTTTGATAAATCGAATAATCTGTCCAGCGTCGTCCGTTTTGTCATATCGAATGCTTTGTCCAGCGTCATCCGTTTTCTTTTATCGAGTGTTTTGTCCAGCGTCGTCCGTTTTCTTTTATCGAGTGTTTTGTCCAGCGTCGTCCGTTTTGTCACATTAGATAAAATGAACGACACTGGACAAATTATTGATGTGATAAAACAAAACGAAGCTGGTCAAAGAACTCGACACAGGAAATGGTAGTCGCTGAAAAGATTACTAGTGATAATACAACGAGAGTATATTTAGATGGTCGCTGGAAAGAGTACCGGGTAATACAACGGACGCTATATGCAAATGGTCGCTAGACTACTGGATGATACAGCGGACATCATATGTAAGTGGTCGCAGTGGTCGCTGAACAGAGTAATGGATAAAACAAAAAGGCACTTTGTATAAGTGGTCGCTGAACAGAGTACTGGATAATACAATAGACACTATGTATAATTCGTCGCAGTGGTCGCTGGACACAGTACTGGATAAAACAAACGGACACTTTGTATAAGTGGTCGCAGTGGTCGCTGGACAGAGTACTGGATAATACAATAGACATTATGTATAATTCGTCGCAGTGGTCGCTGGACACAGTACTGGATAAAACAAACGGACACTTTGTATAAGTGGTCGCAGTGGTCGCTGGACAGAGTACTGGATAAAACAGACACTTTGTATAAGTGGTCGCAGTGGTCGCTGGACAGAGTACTGGATAAAACAAGCAGACACTTTGTATAAGTGGTCGCAGTGGTCGCTGGACACAGTACTGGATAAAACAAACGGACACTTTGTATAAGTGGTCGCAGTGGTCGCTGGACAGACTACTGGATAAAACAAACAGACACTTTGTATAAGTGGTCGCTGGTCACAGTACTGGATAAAACAAACAGACACTTTGTATAAGTGGTCGCAGTGGTCGCTGGACAGAGTACTGGATAAAACAAGCAGACACTTTGTATAAGTGGTCACAGTGGTCGCTGGACAGAGTACTGGATAAAACAAACAGACACTTTGTATAAGTGGTCGCAGTGGTCGCTGGACAGAGTATTGGATAAAACAAACAGACACTTTGTATAAGTGGTCGCAGTGGTCGCTGGACAGAGTACTGGATAAAACAAACAGACACTTTGTAGATAAAACGAACGGACGCCAAATATAAACGGATGCTATACAGTGGATTTGTTTATACAACGGACACTCTATACATGTGGTCGCTGGACAGAGTACTCGCTAATACGAACGAACACTGGTCAAAGCGGCCGTTGAACGCAGCACTAGCTAATAAAGAAGGAAATTAGAGTACTGGATAATACAAACGGACACTCGATACACGTGGGCACAGCAAAGAGTAATCAGAGCACTGGATAATAAACCGAATTTATGTAAATATGGCCGCTGGATAAAATTCTCAACGATACAAACAGACAGTAGATACATGTGGTCGCTGAACAGAGTATTCAGAACACTTGATAATAAATCGAATCTATGTAAATATGGCTGCTGGATAAAATTCTCAACGATACAAACAGACAGTAGATACATGTGGTCGCTGAACAGAGTATTCAGAACACTTGATAATAAATCAACTATGTAAATATGGCTGCTGGATAAAATTCTCAACGAAACACATGTATACTGTACAGCAATCCCAGACGGATGTTACACTACAGCGGACGACGTACCAGGTGGACACTGGGAGTTTTAGAAGCAGTATTGTCCCTAGCATTAGAACATAGAAGTATTGCCATAATTCACTGATTGTGTTATTATCCGTCTTAAATGTCTGTAATAGGAAGAAGTCGACCAAGCGGTAAAGTGGAGTACGCCAACATCCACAACACTGACGTAAGAGAAGGAAGTCCATTTAACGCAGAACAAGTTTAGGTTGATATCGCTCAACTTAACAATCTAACGTTTTTAAGCTAACCAAAATGGAAGATAATTCTCCGAAGTTGTTATATTTTTCGCTTTTGGCTTAAGTGTTGAATGATCGGAAATCGATCTCGCTATACAGGCCTATTTTACTGTCTGGTGTATACAGGGAAATGTGACAATACAGGGGCAACTACTTGATGATAGACTGTCCGGGATGTAAGTTGAAAATGAAGCCAAGCTCATACCAGCGAACTCTGTTAAATATAGCAAAGGTCGTGGAAGCTTCACGGTATCAGAGGACCAAAACCGTTAAACCTATATGTATAGTGTTTTCTTGGATCAGGTAAAAAAAAAGACGAGTTCAGATCTATTTTGTCGGATTTTCGATTTTTAAAGTCTGCAAGGGTTCTTTGGTTCATAAAAAATAATTCTATTACTCACATTATTATTAACAAACCGGAAACGTTATGTATGTTTCGTTCAAACAATGCCGCATGTTGATGTCTGATTTTCGAACAAACCGGAAATATATTGTCTGTTTTGTTTAGACACCGTCAAACGTTAGTGTCTGATTTTCGGACAAACCGGAAGTGTAATATCTGTTTTATTTACACACCGTCAAACGTTAGTGTCTGATTTTCGGACAAACCGGAAGTGTAATATCTGTTTTATTTACACACCGTCAAACGTTAGTGTCTGATTTTCGGACAAACCGGAAGTGTAATATCTGTTTTATTTACACACCGTCAAACGTTAGTGTCTGATTTTCGGACAAACCGGAAGTGTAATATCTGTTTTATTTACACACCGTCAAACGTTAGTGTCTGATTTTCGGACAAACCAGAAATGTATTGTCTGTTTTCTTTACACACCGCCAAACGTCAGTGTCTGATTTTCGGACAAACCGGAAATGTAATGTCTGTTTTATTTACACACCGTCAAACGTTAGTGTCTGATTTTCGGACAAACCGGAAATGTGTTAGTGTCTGATTTTCGGACAAACCGGAAGTGTAATGTCAGTTTTGTTTGCACACCATCACACGTTCAGTGTCTGATTTTCGGACAAACTGAAGTGTAATGTCAGTTTTGTTTGCACACCATCACACGTTAGTGCCTGATTTCGGAAAAAAGGAAGGAGATTATTAAGACCTGTACTCACAATCACAAGACAGGCATGTAAAACGACACGTTCGGTCAATATCTTACCAGCAGTTGTTAAATCCCGATTAAGTATCGAGAGTTTTATATCCCATCACTACAGCTAAGAAATGAACGGCATAATAAAATCACCTCGACCAGAATACTGCGTAAGACCAGACGTCAGCTGAAGTCACTAGAGAGGAACGTGACGTCAGTGATAGGCGTGGCGAGTAATACTGCTGTGTAGATACGTAACATTAGTCTACATCAACATACATAGACCATTTTGTGGTAAAATTGTTTTCGTTTTCTCGTTTGTGAGAAGTAAAATATTGATAAAAGACGGCTTGGCCGCAGATACGGTCCCGTGTGTATAATTGGGATCGTCTGGAGAGAAAACCACATGCATTCCATCATACACCGCACGTGAATACACGTGCGTAATTCATATTTATATATAAGCGCCCCTAACTGGAATTAGATGGTGTAGCTTTGATGCGTAGCGATATTTTGCACGGTTTGTGACAGTTACTCGTTAGTATGGAAACAGGGATAGCACTGGGGGTATAAATACCATGTTATGACGTAAGAAAACCAGAGTCACGTGATGAACTTTAACACCACCAACAACATATCCACTGTCAGTAATAGACATCGCTTTCCCCACACAATATCTGTGTATTATTTTGAGAAACGCCAGATGCATGCACGTGCGACTTACTGGGTCACTTGTAAGATCTGTGGAACTCTCCTTTCATACAAATGACATATGGCGAGCGCGGGAAACACCACCAGCTACTGTTGCACAAATGTCTGCATAATCAACATTCTGCAATCATAATACCAAAGTATGTTGAGGCATTTTGTAAGCACATTGAGCAGACAAGATGTGTTGTGACATGACAGGGGTAATTAAACTAATTACGTTTCCAAAGACACCTGGGATTACTCTACCTTGTCGTATTTCACAGGAGCTTGAGAATTCTTATTGCTAACAATTCATTAACGTCCCACTCATTTACTGTATATCACATTATGGTATTCATGTCCGTATATTGACCCTGTCAGGTACCAACTAACAGAATTCATTATCACCCCACCCCATCCATCATATATATATGCATCAAAATAACTTAAATCCAACACGTCGAATTAAGCGTTAGTGACGTGATATTTGCAGTTATTCTAAATATTTTAAATATATATCACATAAGTCTTCGTGGCGGTATATTGACCTTCAGATATCACAGAGACTTGAGAATTCTAATAACTTATAGACTTCATTAACGCCGACACACACGCACGCACACGCACATATATACTTAAACATGTGTCACATAAAGTACTAATGGCCGTATATTGTTTGCATCATATTCCAAAAGTAAAAATTTAAGTTTATATGTTTAAACCATGTAACATCTTTTTGATACGTACGTAAGGAGTATTCTCTATTACATATCTAGTTTGGGCGTGAATAATTGTAATATCATTGAAAAGATACACTTAGATTTCTATAAGTAATTATAAGGGGTAAAACACTCAGCTTGTGATATAATGGTTTATTATGAACTTGGTAGATGTTCTTTTGAAAATTTTGTGTGTTTATTCGAATCTTCAAATATTGATTAAAGACATTAAAACTTAAAAATTGTATTTTGCAAACAGCCTATCAGGAATTGTATACAATGTCTGAAAATGTTAACGCTAATTGTAATGACTGGTCTTCCTTTGTAAAACAGAAAATATTCATGCTTTGACTTTGTAATCTTTGGATTAATCAGGCTAGTATGGATGTAAAAATGACTTGTATATAATTAACGAGCGATTTTTTTTATATCAAGTCTTCATTGTACTATTAAATGCCTCCGAAAAAAATGTGATGCGTACAAATGTTTTGTTGGTGTTTTGCTGGTGAGCTAAAAAGCTTAAAGCTGAATAAAGCACTTGAATTTGACCCTGACAGATTTCACAGGGACTTGATAATCCTAATCAATACAATTTATTATCCTGAGAATTCAAATTTCTTACAGAATATATTAACGTCTACACACAGATATACATGTTTTGCTGACCCTGTCAGATGTCACGTGAATCTGAGAACTCGGAGAGAGGTTATCCTGTATCCTAAAATGTATGATTATTACTGAATATTGATTCCAATCCAAACAAAGGTCTTCCAGAAATTATTGCCAAAAGTCATACTTCGTCACAGTTCAGTTAAATATAACTATTAGACAAACTCAGAAAACGGTCCAGTATTGATTCGGACAAAAATAGCATTGTCTTGTCGAGGGTGGCGCCATTAAATAAGAATGTCAACGCTACATATTCTCGGGTTTAGGATGAATAGATAAAACCTTTTTATAACATAATCTGCCTATTATCCAGTGAATTCTTCCTTGTAATATTTACCACGGGTCATTTTTCATTAGTACAGTCAATAATCGACTATGATGTTATAATTTGGACAATAACATTACGTCATGAGTTGGAAATGGTGCAAGAAAATGGCTGCCCCTATCTCACTTTGTCCTCCATATTTTTACTTTAAACCAGCCAAAATATATTTTTTGAGTGGTTATTTGATAAAAAGATGCTTAAATGTGTTTTCCTGGCTTTATATTTTAAGAAACTCATCTCGTAGTTTAATAATTGCTCGCCAATGCTCGCAAAAATTAAAAAAAAAGTTTCTGAAATGAAATTATATGTTTAAGCTAGAAATCCTATCTTTTTACGTCGATTATCGATCAAATAAATTATATTCTCCTTATAAAACATACCGAAATCACATGCCACTGCCATAGTAAATAAGGATCTTCACCAGAAAATTATCCAGCTCTAATTTTTTGGGAATGAAAATAACATTATATGGATTGAAAACTAATATCCAAGTCACATTATAACCATCTTTACTGCGACATGGAATTTGTTTTCATGTTTGATACAGGGTAAATGTTGATAATATTGTTATAGGAACAGCCATAGATATATCCAAGTTCAGTTGGTCACATCGACACAGACAAAAGAAAACAGAAAACGTGGGCGTATCCTGACGGGGGCGAATCGAGCTGAACAATACAGATCTGAGGAGTTTAGCATCAATGTATATTATGTACATATACAACTATCTGTCAACGTATCACCGGTCATTAATGTCTTATGTAAATCTGGTTGTGACGGCACAATATGATGTTGGTCATTCTTACGTCTGCATACCTTGGTTTTATGTCACCAGATTTCCTGTCAATACGTCCTGTTGTACCTTACACCGTTTATGTAGAAATGTATATCCTCGCCATTATTACATGTATTACTACATTTATAATTAGACGACGCCATTTGATGACGATCGCTCATTTCATCCCTTTGTCACCTTCTGTATGTGACTTTCTACAACATCTACAGTCAATTACTGACCAGCATCATTTCTGTTCCAACATATTTATGATTCTATCAACATGATCGTTCTCCAATTTTCCTATCCATGGACACAATAGTTGAGAAAACATTATTGAATGACCTTTTTGAATGACGTCATCCTATTATGACGTCTCAAAATTTGTGTTGAAAACGGCGTCATACAATACGTCATCATAGCGAGTGCTTTATCCAGAAACAGAAGATACGAAAAGCATGAATATACTTAGTAATATTTCATTTATTATAATTTATTTGTATACCGAGTTCGTGTTTTGCAACTTTCCCGGATATAGAAATTACAAAGGTAAAGTTGATGTGAAGAAAAATATTACTTTGTTAACATAACTCACAACAGACAGGTTATATCGCAGAAATCAGGCATTCTAGAGAACGTGTGAAACAGAGGTAGTTATCTCTGTACACAATAGCAGGAATCACACTGAAAGCTAATTCATGCTATCTCAATGGTATAATATTTATCATTTGTGTTATAACATCAATTCTATTTATGTGAGAATCCTGCTGACAGGTGGTTTTATTTTTTGTGTATTTGAGAACATAATTTTTTTTCCAAACTCCAAGTCTCATTCAAGTTTTACCTTTTGCCTTATCTGCGGTCAACGTAAGCGACCACCTACTTTTAAATATATCAATCTTAATTAATTAGACGCTTGATAATACAAGCTTTTCTGTGACCTTAGTAATTCCTTTCTGTTCGCTGGGTTTATTGATACGTGAACAGTCATTTTGAAGCGGAGTCTCGTTGTAGTAGCTGATGCTACTTCAATGAACAACACACAAGAATACCGACACGTCTCATCTTCCTGTGAAACGCAAATCACAACCTCGAATTTTGATCTGGGTTTACGCAAGTCCCCGCTCTAACAGATAGAGATGTCAGTGCCAACCGCTAATATTAAGTAGGTACATCCGAATCAACAAGGAAAATATCCATGATTACGACGGAAATGCGTGTATAACATTATGAAATTATATGAATGTTTAACTTCGTTTTTGTTTGTTTGTATTCCTCGAGAAAACTCTAATTCTATGACGGGTTTTCTGGCCTTATGATGTGGTAACAGGACAAAGCCCGAACAAAATAATAAAGGATTTATTTTTAAATCAAAATCGTGGACTTTTTTTCACGATTCATGCAAAATCACATGGGATTTAGTTTTCACCATAGAAGTACCACTAAATATCCACAACTGATTGCGCACATACACAGATGGATATAAAAGTTTCAATTATTTGCTTGTCCTTGTTTTCAAATTAACGGTTAAAGAAATAAGAACATCGTTCATGACAATTTTGGCATAACATCAAACCATCACATCGTGTTATAACGATGAACTGTCATCTGAACTAGCTTTTTGTTCTATTTACTCAGAGATGTATATATCACATGTGATATATACGTCTCTGTCTTACTATACCATAACCCAGTGTTACAAAGGAGTATTGCACACCAATAGCGGATAAACATGTGAATTTTGTCATTTCCTTTATCCCGTGGGAAATTAATATTTCCACTAATCTTCATTTCCGGAAACTTTTTCGTAGTGTAGTTGCTTATCATTCAAAAGTATCTAAACAATATGAACCAGTTTGAGGTTCGGGTTATTTCTTTAAGTTAATTGTCTGATGATAAAAGGGAAAAAAACTTTGGTTAGCCATGTCACTTACAATTGTAATACTTGTAATAATACAATTATAAAGAGTATCTGATTCCTGTGAGTAGATATTTCAACAGAAAGTGCTAAACAAATTCAGCTCGGCATCATTAGAATGTTTTTGTTTTATTTTACAGGAAGATTGCAAAAGGTTTACAAAGAAACAAGTTTCAATTTACTATCAAACCAATCGAACGTTTACAACAATGGCGCCCATGCCAACACGGCTCCTCCCGGACATCTTCGTTATACTCGTACTGCAGTTGCAGAACTACCTTTGGCAAAGAATTTAAATCTAATGGTGGATAAGGCACTTGAAAAAGAACATCATAGTTTAACAAAATCCATTGGTGGTTTTGTTGCATTAAATTGTAACACCGATGTGACAAAGGCAATATTTAAACAATATGCCCGAGCTTCTCGTCAATGGGTCCACAATGACAATGATTTGGAAATCGAGAATGACCGTATGGTTTACCAGCTGGGAATTTTATCTATTCAAGCTTTAAAAACAACTGATCAAGGGGTTTATATTTGTCGAATAGAATATGAACCAAAACAGTTTAAAAGCGTGGTTTTATTCACCCTTGTCGTGGAGTCCAATGAACCCAACACATTTGTTCAGGAAACAGGTGTCCTTGTGTTACAGTCAAACAGTGCACCTATTGGTTACATATTCCCGACCACTACCAGAACTTGGTGGATAAATGATAAAATGTTTCGTTCTAACATATTGGCAAGTCAGCAACAAGACGACAGATTCGAGAAAGCTGATAAAAGTTTTGAAGGCGTCTGGACATGTATAGTGTCACGGCAACTGAACGACGGAACAAAGCGACCATGGAAAACAGCTCGTTATGTTGTGAAGTTGACACCACCGCCTTCCAAATCGGAACAACTTCTGACTTACTGCTCCGAACACCCTGTCACTATAGTCGTATGTGGCTTAGTGTTCTCGGGATTCCTTCTCGTCATCTTCATCGGCTGTGTATACCGGGCCGATCAAGACAAAGCTTTGGCACAGACGGAGATGGATTCTATGAAAGAAAGGTTGATTTCTGGGAAACCAAGTCGTCAGGACAACATTAACCCCAATTAAGATCACATTTACAATGCACAACAACATCACCTATGATCTAGCGACGGGCAAGACCATTACCCACATAGAAACAAATAATAATATCACCCACATGGAAATGATTTTTTATCTTAAGTGATTTGAAAATAAGCATGAGAATGGCTACAATCGCACATTGTCAAAAACTAAACAAGATTAATAACTTATAGGTAACTGGTGTGAGAAACATCTGCGAGAGTTGGTATTATTTTCATGACGAGTGAGTATTGATCAGGAAAAAGAGATACTGAGTCTTAATGGCATATATGGTCCCTATGGGATTTCTGAATTTCTCTTCAACGGAAGCACCTGTGATATTTTATAGTCAGCAGTAAACACATAACAACCAAATCCTTTGGGTACTCTCTCGTGTTCTGTATTTTGACGACGTCATGGTTACAAATTATTTCGTATTTTTTTTTCTTTAGGAAATGTCAAGGTGCTCTACAAATAGAAACTAGTGATGTAAATAAAGACATTTAGCACGTTCCTTGAAGTTTTCATTATCAACCAAGTATAGGTGAAGTGTCTCTAAAACACAAAGAAACGTTCCGTTGCCGTATTTGGAGTTAATTTGTGAAACAAATCAATACTCGGGTTGACAGTAGCTTGGCTGGGATGTTGTACACACAAGACATGTCTTCAGCTTACACTTTGGCATTTTAAAAGAAGCGAATGTTTGAATACCAAAATTATGGTTGAAGAAATCTGCTGCGAGAATTAATTATTCATTTGGGAATGATGTTGGTAATTCTTATTTTACAATCTGTCGGAATTAATGTCATATTGATGTCTTCAGTGACGTCATAGCTAGGAGATGTTCGTTGTGTTACGCTTAAAGGTATTTATGGTTTGGATGAGAAAGTACCATTGATAGAACCGAGGTCTTCTATCATAACATGCCAATTAATCCAATATCTATTTCGTTTAGCTAATTTTCGTTACCTCGAAATGACGTAAAACTCTAACATGAAATATCGTTTCAATGTGTCTTCGTGATATGACGTCATATCTTATGTCTAAATAGTATTTCATAAGAAATTCTACGGAAATATAAAGCTGAATAGTCAGATCTAAAAAGGCGAAGTATTGCATGGTACATATACGGGATATCATTTTTTCTATTCATTAACTATGCGCTACATACAAAATATTCAACCCTTTAGTCGTGAAAAATGAGAAGTGTATATGAATGTCATCTTTGTGCTTTCTTTATGCCTTTGACGTACAGTTGTTAGGAAATTAGCTCCCTCATTTTTTTTCTAAAGATTACAACCGTTAACGTACTTGCTGCTACCGGTTTAAAGCCACAAAACGACGTTTTTTCCTCCTCTCGTTCTTTACTTTGTCGTGAAATACGAACATTCGCATTTTAGTATTTTTCGAAATTATAAAGCAACGGCATTTTTTTCAAAGTTATCTATACTGTACAATTTTGATAGAAAATAGCGTCGGTTTTGTATGGATAGATGATATAAATGACAATATCTTGAACTAATTATGATCATATTTGGCTCTTAAAATGCCTACACCTATAAGAAGCTCCACTAGGAATTTCAAAGCCTCAAACTAAATTTTGACAACATACCTTCATCTAGGCAGAAGAATGATTTTAAACTCCTATCTCTATTTCCTATATTGGAACCCGCCTCTCTCCAGTGATTTACATAAAACTGTGTCTCCTTCAGCTTTAAATATTTGCAACGAAATTCGGTCAAAATGCTTTCATTGCAATAGAAACTGGATCACTACTGACTAAAAATAATGAAGCCCTTTTCAGGAAAGGATTCATCGGAGTGTATGTGAACAAAATTTTGTCTTTTCTAACACGAAGAAGGAATTTGGCTAATTGGCTAAATTTCCCCTATTTGCCCCTCCTACACCAGCGGGTAAAGCCCCGAATTTACACAAGATATGTCTCCCCCTTAACTCTTAAAGTAATGTAAATATCAGCATAATAAGACAAACTAAAATAACCATTTCCCCAAACCATTTCGCTTAATTTATTGCTTTTACCAAATATCGAGCAGTAAAAGAATCAGTAAGGAGTAACACATTTTTTTCAACATAGAATAATATATCATTTATCAACAGATACAGATGACTGATGCGTTTCCGTAAACACAGATTTTAGAAATAGATAAGCTTTTTTTCGATTTTAACATAAAATAAAAAATCAGCACAATTTGCTAAATGACAGATGTTATGTACTAATATATATGTAGAATCTGCGCCGCCTATCACGAATACAAATTAAGATTGGGTGAAACTTCATCATTCCCAATACTTCCTGTACATTCTCCTCTGGATAACAAGTTGATAGTATACGCAAAGTCATCTTTAAATGAACATTTTCATGAAATACTATCGAATTTTTAACATTTTCAAAACTTCACAATTCCATTGTAAATTTTCTTCTTCTTTCTTTCTTTAATGTGAAAACTTTAAACCCCTTTATTAAAATGGTCATGTCACATTTCGGTAATTCCGGAATAAGGTACGTACACATATATCTACTTTTTGTTTATAAAAGCATGACTAGTTCGCACGTGGCGAGGTTTCTATCAACCTGACTTCATTCAAGACGACTGTTGTGTTTGGAGTAATCAACCTGCACGTGTTGAAAATGGTAGCTCTTTTAAACATCTGCTTTTGATTTTTTTATGTTGTAATGTACAATTTGAAAGTCACATAAACTGACATTCAATTAAGACTTCGAAGGTTCCTCAAAGCGAAAAAGCAAAACTCGCTACCCATAACATACTCCAATGCATTCATTCTGAGATACGGTGTAGTGTTGATAGGGGGCGCATCGAGCACTTTATAATATTGTGGTTACAGTGGTTAAAAAACCAACAAATCGCATATTTGATAAGCCTAAAACAGCTGGAACTTTTATCGCAAACAGGACTTAAAACATCCGAGGTGTTGATTGGTTTAGAATGCATGTTGGCAAAAATCTTGTTTAAAAAAAAACATATACCACGACCAAATAATACAAGATTTCCTATTCACTTGATTTCTGGTTTAAGGCAATAAGGAAAGCGGATCTTTTTTTTAAATTCCGGAAACTAGAAATTTGCATCGTCACTTATGAAAAAGGTACCGAATTCGAAGTTCCCGATTTAGTTCAAAGATATTGAAACATTGAACATGTAGTGAGGAATCCTATTTGTTGATCAGGTTGCATGTTTATGATAAAATATGACTACTTGAATTAAATTCTATTTGAACATTTATGAAATTTGCTTTCCAATGAGATACAATCTATCGGAGTGAAGCCGAATTAAACTGGAAGATTAAATGGGTCTACATGTGACATTATCTACCGAAATGTGCTCGCTTTTAGGCAATTTCTACTTCATGTCATCGACATTGGTTTAATTATTTTATCTTATAATGCAACCAAATATATATATGGTGCAATATTTCTTTAATGCGACTTCCTTATATTTTTTCTCTATATTTGTTGATACGCTGATAATTTCCCATAATCACGCTTCAAATATGGCCTAGTAAGCAATTTATCTTTGCTTTATTGATTACAATGATCAGTAGGGTATATAACACATATACACATATACACGACTATGTTATTGGGGGCGAAAAAGACTTTATCATAGACTGATTTTCAGGACTTACCAATCATCATGTGAAAATCTGTTCCAATTAGTGAGGTAGTCTGCGGAAGTAGCCTTCGTCTAAACGCTGATATTATAAGTTATCTCCCTTCAATATTGGCGGGTTTCCGGTGTAAATAAAACCATGTGAGAACCACAAGGCCTATCTGACGAAGATTTAGCGGAAATAAAGATTTCAGCATAATTTGATATCATGTCAGAACTCACAGGAAGTGTTGAGGGATCTGATGAATGGGAAGAAGAGGTAAGAAAGACAACGAGTACGAAATTAAAAACCACAAACTCGGAATGAACATAGGATCGTAGATATCCCTTATGCAGCAATCATTTCACCCGCTAGAAATACACATTATATATTTCTTACTAATCTAACAAAAGAACTAGTGCAATGATAACATTGTTGAAAATATGTTGTGATTTTAGGCAAAGCATTTTGCTAAAGCTGATGGTAACCGCTGGGTAATAAATCTGCACTGGCATAAGGGAGGTAACTCGTTTTTTATATAATATATATACATATTTCAGGAGACCACTGTGGTTGTGGAGTTGTCTGGTATTTTGGAGAGTGACTTTATATCACAATGTGATGGAGAATGTAAGGTCCTGGTAAGTATTTTTAGGGTGGATAAACATATCAACTAAATAACATGAATAATAACATAATAATGTTATATAATATATATACGATAATAATAACATAAATAATATGATACCAGCTTTGTCAGGGATGAGAAAATGATTAAAACATGTTATCTTTTATGAATGATAAAACATAATTGAAAACATCACTAAAAGACTAATCGATTAAACATCATAGTAATACATTACTCATTCTTGACAAGCACTTATATAAGTAAATGGTCATAATTACTTGAGTTCTCAGACCTTTGATTTTTAATCTTCTAAGAGCTTAAAGAAAAAATAAGTAGAGGAAGGTCCCAAGATCTAAAAGAGAAAAAAGTCAGATATCCTTGCAATTGTTTTGAACTTGCTGCAGTCGTGTGTTTATTCGATTAAATTTGGATGTATTGTGCTGACAGGGTATAAACACAGACAAACCTCTATTACAACTAGACCGGTATACCTTCTCTGGGGAGTATGCTGACACTATGGGAACAAACCTGATTTTCACTCAGGAAGATGTAGAAAAAGGTTTGTTATTTGTAATGGTGCTTAAATATTTATAATACCTCTATTCTGTCATATTTTTCCTGTTGGTGAGTACTGTTGATAAATAAGTTTTGTTTTTACTTTAATTGTACATGCATTATAAATGGAACACAAACATAGTTTGGACTGAGTGGATATTTGTATTGTTAGTTTGTATTAGAAATTACAATGTATAAAACTGAGATTAAAAATGCTTTATAATTTGATTTGAAACTGTAATGTGTTGTGTTACTTCAATACATTTTATAAATTATACTTACAGTAGAGCCACAGCAGTTCCATGAGGCTGCAGAAATACCTACGAAAAAGCTTCAATACCTGTGTAAAGTGGACAAGAAGCTGAACATGTCTCGTGTATTTGTTTCCAGAGCACAGCGAGATGAGGTTAATGTAGGTCAGTATCTGTGTACTTAATATATAGAAATCTTGTGTAAATGTAGTCTGGTGTGTCCAAAATTTAGCTTCAGACTACAGAATTATAACTGAAGACAATAGCAAATGTATTTGTTAATAATGATTCCTATTAATGATACATAATGTCACTCTGTGCAGATATTATGGATCTGATGGAACATATTAGTAAATTTGTATGGTGACAGGTACTATTACATATCAAAGGGAGAGAAAGTTCACTTCATTGTGTCATTGTCCTTTCTTGATGCTAAAGAATGTCATAGATAGGCTTCTTGTGATGATATATACAGCAGTTCTTTTGAAAATGATAAATATTGTTTCAGATTGCTTATTTTGGCTATTTCTGGTGTTGTTGTATTGATTAATTCATGAAATCATTTAGAGGTTAACTTTGTATTTAATACAGGGCATAAAGAAAAAATATCAAGCTGTTTTAACATAATGTATATTTACCAAGGAACCAAACAAAATAGAATTTCCTATGAATTAATCAATTCATTGGTTAAGTATGCTGTAATTTGGGATTTTTTTCACAGATTCTGGTGAAGACAACACTACTGATAAAGGAGATGAGGATGTCCAGATTGTAAATCCGAACATTAACCCCCAAACATTAGATCAAACAGCTATGTCAGTAGATACCGATTCTACTGTGACAATACAACGAAAGGAGCCCAGTTCTGAGTCACAAGTGTATACCCCTAGTGGAGGTACTGAGTCACAAGTGGACACACTTAGTAGAGGTACTGAGTCACAAATAGACATATGTAGTGGAAGTGCAGAGTCACAGGTTGACGTACTGGATGGAGGTAACGAGTCACAAATGGACGTTTCAAGTGTGGAGACATTCAGACCACATATAGACACAGCTGAAGTTTCTCAAGATCATCCTGGGACAGAAATGATACAGCAAAGTGACCCAGATGGATAGTTGGAGTCGAGATAATTGTTCTTATTTTCCAAGCCTTATACCCATGAAACTATTTAGATTCAATGACAAATAAGAAAATAAACTGTTCTTGTGCTATTTGTTATCATTTCACTCACTGATAACTCTTACAATTACTAAAAATGATCGTAAACATCTTAACTATTGGTAATTTGTCCACACACCAATAGTTAGATCAAGGAAGGACAACTCTAGGTAGAAGGCCAGTGTAAGCTATGAGGATATGTCTGCAATAGGAGTGAGTAGGTGTGGCTTGTATATATCATGTTAAATACAGTTTCTGTCACTCAGGTGATAGGTCAATGTGGCTTGTATATAATGTTAATTACATTCTCTGTCACTCAGCTGATGGGTCAATGTGGCTTGTATATAATGTTAAATACAGTCTCTAACACTCAGCTGATAGGTCATTGTGGGTTATATATAGTGTTAAGTGAAGTCTCTGTCACTCAGCTGATGGAGCATGCTTCTTTCGATTATCATGCTGGACGGAAACCCAAGTTCAATTCCTGGCCAGGCAACCTACAGGAATGTGTATTTTTCCTGTTCTGTTACATGTAATCAATGATTTGCTTGGCATCCACATTTTATATCACTTACCTGAAGGATCAAGTGAGATCATTTCATGATGTTGGCCATGGTTTGTTGTTTGTCTACTGATACTGATGTGTCCCCATAGAGACATGGTGCCTTAAACCAAGTACCACATTGCCAAAGATCAAAGTGTGTCCCCATAGAGACAGGGTGTCCTAAACCTAGTACCACATAGCCAAAGATCAAAGTGTGTCCCCATAGTGACAGGGTGCCATTTACCAAGTACCACATTGCCAAAGATCAAAGTGTGTCCCAATAGAGACAGGGTGCCATTTACCAAGTACCACATTGCCAAAGATCAAAGTGTGTCCCCATAGAGACAGAGTGTCCTAAACCAAGTACCACATTGCCAAAGATCAAAATGTTGCCCCATAGAGACAGGATGCCCTAAACCAAGTACCACATTGCTAAAGATCAAAGTGTGTCCCCATAGAGACAGGGTGCCCTAAACCGAGTACCACATAGCCAAAGATCAAAGTGTGTCCCCATAGAGACAGGGTGCCCTAAACCTAGTACCACATAGCCAAAGATCAAAGTGTGCCCCCATAGAGACAGGGTGCCCTAAACCATGTACCACATAGCCAAATATCAAAGTGTACCCCCATAGAGACAGGGTGTCCTAAACCAAGTACCACATTGCCAAAGATCAAAGTGAACCCCCATAGAGACAGGACACCATTAACCAAGTACCACATTGCCAAAGATCAAAGTGTACCCCCATAGAGACAGGGTGCCCTAAACCAAGTACCACATTGCCAAAGATCAAAGTGAACCCCCATAGAGACAGGATACCATTAACCAAGTACCACATTGCCAAAGATCAAAGTGTAACCCCATAGAGACAGGGTGCCCTAAACCAAGTACCACATTGCCAAAGATCAAAGTGTACCCCCATAGAGACAGGGTGTCCTAAACCAAGTACCACATTGCCAAAGATCAAAGTGTACCCCCATAGAGACAGGGTGTCCTAAACCTAGTACCACATAGCCAAAGATCAAAGTGTGTCCCCATAGAGACAGGGTGTCCTAAACCTAGTACCACATTGCCAAAGATCAAAGTGTGTCCCCATAGTGACAGGGTGCCATTTACCAAGTACCACATTGCCAAAGATCAAAGTGTGTCCCCATAGAGACAGGGTGCCCTAAACCAAGTACCACATTGCCAAAGATCAAAGTGTGTCCCCATAGAGACAGGATGCCCTAAACCAAGTACCACATTGCCAAAGATCAAAGTGAACCCCCATAGAGACAGGATACCATTTACCAAGTACCACATAGCCAAAGATCAAAGTGTGTCCCCATAGAGACAAGATACCATTTACCAAGTACCACATTGCCAAAGATCAAAGTGTGTCCCCATAGAGACAGGGTGCCCTAAACCAAGTACCACATAGCCAAAGATCAAAGTGTACCCCCATAGAGACAGGATGCCTTAAACCAAGTACCACATTGCCAAATATCAAAGTGTGTCCCCATAGAGACAGGGTGCCCTAAACCATGTACCACATAGCCAAAGATCAAAGTGAACCCCCATAGAGACAGGATACCATTAACCAAGTACCACATTGCCAAAGATCAAAGTGTACCCCCATAGAGACAGGGTGCCCTAAACCATGTACCACATAGCCAAAGATCAATGTGTACCCCCATAGCGACAGGGTGCCATTTACCAAGTACCACATTGCCAAAGATCAAAGTGTGTCCCCATAGAGACAGGATACCATTTACCAAGTACCACATAGCCAAAGATCAAAGTGAACCCCCATAGAGACAGGATACCATTTACCAAGTACCACATAGCCAAAGATCAAAGTGTGTCCCCATAGAGACATGATACCATTTACCAAGTACCACATTGCCAAAGATCAAAGTGTGTCCCCATAGAGACAGGGTGCCCTAAACCAAGTACCACATAGCCAAAGATCAAAGTGTACCCCCATAGAGACAGGATGCCTTAAACCAAGTACCACATTGCCAAAGATCAAAGTGTGTCCCCATAGAGACAGGGTGCCCTAAACCATGTACCACATAGCCAAAGATCAATGTGTACCCCCATAGAGACAGGATACCATTTACCAAGTACCACATAGCCAAAGATCAAAGTGAACCCCCATAGAGACAGGATGCCTTAAACCAAGTACCACATTGCCAAAGATCAAAGTGTGTCCCCATAGAGACAGGGTGCCCTAAACCATGTACCACATAGCCAAAGATCAATGTGTACCCCCATAGAGACAGGATACCATTTACCAAGTACCACATAGCCAAAGATCAAAGTGTGTCCCCATAGAGACAAGATACCATTTACCAAGTACCACATTGCCAAAGATCAAAGTGTGTCCCCATAGAGACAGGGTGCCCTAAACCAAGTACCACATAGCCAAAGATCAAAGTGTACCCCCATAGAGACAGGATGCCTTAAACCAAGTACCACATTGCCAAATATCAAAGTGTGTCCCCATAGAGACAGGGTGCCCTAAACCATGTACCACATAGCCAAAGATCAAAGTGAACCCCCATAGAGACAGGATACCATTAACCAAGTACCACATTGCCAAAGATCAAAGTGTACCCCCATAGAGACAGGGTGCCCTAAACCATGTACCACATAGCCAAAGATCAATGTGTACCCCCATAGCGACAGGGTGCCATTTACCAAGTACCACATTGCCAAAGATCAAAGTGTGTCCCCATAGAGACAGGATACCATTTACCAAGTACCACATAGCCAAAGATCAAAGTGAACCCCCATAGAGACAGGATACCATTTACCAAGTACCACATAGCCAAAGATCAAAGTGTGTCCCCATAGAGACATGATACCATTTACCAAGTACCACATTGCCAAAGATCAAAGTGTGTCCCCATAGAGACAGGGTGCCCTAAACCAAGTACCACATAGCCAAAGATCAAAGTGTACCCCCATAGAGACAGGATGCCTTAAACCAAGTACCACATTGCCAAAGATCAAAGTGTGTCCCCATAGAGACAGGGTGCCCTAAACCATGTACCACATAGCCAAAGATCAATGTGTACCCCCATAGAGACAGGATACCATTTACCAAGTACCACATAGCCAAAGATCAAAGTGAACCCCCATAGAGACAGGATGCCTTAAACCAAGTACCACATTGCCAAAGATCAAAGTGTGTCCCCATAGAGACAGGGTGCCCTAAACCATGTACCACATAGCCAAAGATCAATGTGTACCCCCATAGAGACAGGATACCATTTACCAAGTACCACATAGCCAAAGATCAAAGTGTGTCCCCATAGAGACAAGATACCATTTACCAAGTACCACATTGCCAAAGATCAAAGTGTGTCCCCATAGAGACAGGGTGCCCTAAACCAAGTACCACATAGCCAAAGATCAAAGTGTACCCCCATAGAGACAGGATGCCTTAAACCAAGTACCACATTGCCAAAGATCAAAGTGTGTCCCCATAGAGACAGGGTGCCCTAAACCATGTACCACATAGCCAAAGATCAAAGTGTACCCCCATAGAGACAGGGTGCCCTAAACCAAGTACCACATAGCCAAAGATCAAAGTGTACCCCCATAGAGACAGGGTGCCCTAAACCATGTATCACATAGCCAAAGATCAAAGTGTACCCCCATAGAGACAGGGTGCCCTAAACCAAGTACCACATTGCCAAAGATCAAAGTGTACCCCCATAGAGACAGGGTGCCCTAAACCAAGTACCACATTGCCAAAGATCAAAGTGTCCCCCCGTAGAGACAAGAATGCCTAAGGTTAGGTCTCTAGGGAACTTATTTCAAATTGATAAAAAAAAAAAAAAAAATAAATTAAAAAAAAATAATAATAAAAGAAAACAAAATACAATATGTTTAGTTAATTTCAATCTTTTAATCTCATTAACATGATTTCTAGGCGAAGATAAACATTCCAACTACTAGGGACTTTTTGTTTCTTTAAAACTGCACACAGTATGATGGTATTGTATATGTTGATATATCAAAGTTTAAATAAAGAGAATGTGACATGAAGATTGACATCTATATGACTGCTTGAAAGCAGAAAGTAGAATAGTTTTACGTATGTGATCCGGAGGGGACATATCAAGATTGCACGGAGTATAGCAACGTCCTGCTATATACACTGTTGCTAAATTACAATGCATTTATTCCGTATTTTGTATGTGAAAATTTGTAAACACACCTTTAACACAAATTTTGATCACATCAACATATAACCAATGGCAAATATTCAAACTGAATGTTATATGTTATTCGTTTCAATTGCGTTTCGTTTAAAATTGGACAATGCAGGATGACCATAAAGATGGGATTTAAGACTGCTTACCGAGATCTGTGTATGCCGTGTGCTGTAGTACTAATTTAAAACATTGTAAATAATTATTTTTTCGATTACTTTTGTTCATATGAGATTACGTGTCAATGGAGGGCATACAGTTTACCAGTATGTTTGACTTCCGTTGAAATATCCCCGGCATTGAAAACTATCTTTAATTTTGAATCAATATTCCGATATATATAAATCAGATGCAAAATTTACCAACATGTTTAACACTGTTAGGGTGCAGCTGTTACATATGACGATAGGAACAAGAAAACAAGTAGAAAAAGGGAAACTCCTTGCATCCTACCCGTTTAAAAGTTCAATTAGGACAAACATCAACTTCAGATTAATATCACATGAATTAGGAAGCTCGCTTGTACCTTTCGCATTACAGTCGGTAGTGTTGAACACTACTGTTCTTAACTCATTGGGATTGTAAGGATTGTTGTCGGAATGTGCAGTCTGCTTCAGTACCGCCATCTCGATACCTCCTCCGGACGAATTCAACACGACAGAATTTGAGAAAGAATGCTGGTTAGTTATAGTGTTGATTGTAGTTTCAAACATGTATATCTACACAGGTCTGGGGTAAATAAATCATAGTGACGTTTCGTACATTTTTAGCCCGCTATTTGATGACGATGGGCAGTTTATATAGCTTTCATGATATGTCTCAAGTCGCACAAATGTCCTTAAACCATTCTGTTTATCACTGTTTCCTCCGGAGAAAAGCACTGGATGAATCTTTCTCAAATGCCATATGAAGATCCAACCGCTCTCTGTTTATGCATAATCGCGCTTAGACTGATAGGGAAAACGTTCGATAGGATATACTGGAAGTTGAAATTGTTATCGCTACTTCTTGAGAACTTCTAGGTGAATCTTTCTCGTATTTCCTATGTAAACCCACTTTGGACCCTCAGTATGCAAGAACATTGTATCGAGAGGCAGCCATATTGGATTTTTAAAAGTTCAAGTCTGTGATCGCGATTTCATGACAAGTCCTAAGCGTATCTTTCTTCAATCTTACATGTAAACTTCTATAGCCGTAAGACAGCCATTTTCGATTTCGACAGTTGTGGAGTTTGCCAACACTATCCCAAATTCTCAAATCCTCAAATCCCCAAATTTCATCTGTTTGTTCCCCATGATTCCCAGCTGTGTGTGTTCTATTTTGGGACTGATCGGAAAAGCAAAATGACCGCCAGGCATCCATCTTGTTTTTGATACCTGACGATTGTTGTCGCTATTTCTATGGATCAATCTTTAATATCACACGCAAGATTAGATAAACATTAATGTGTTCTTAGGTCCTTACAGTCCATTTCTGCCCATCGTAAACAAGGGCCAATTGCTTGCCTTGTGTACCTATCGTCGCGGCCATATCTTATCTGAACGTGGGCGCAGGACTCCCTTGGTAAAACTTCCCATTCGATGCCGATGCAGTGAGATTCCAATATGACAGAAATGTACAGGAAATCTGGAAAGAAACATGGTTAATGTGAAGTTCTTTACATTATGAAGGATATAAGCTCATGCATTTTGTGATATTCACTATTTGCATATTCTAAAACGAGCATACTCTGTAAAATAAGCAACAATTAGCCGGGATTCCGCCTGTGGTAACAAGAATCTATAAAACAAATGCATATTACTCGCATTCAATAAAGAAAAGGCTGGCCAACCACACCCTTAAGGTAGAAATGGCACAAAGGCATTGCGAGTCACAAGATTATACATGGTCGCTACAGAAAAAGGTTTTTTGTTTTTGTTTTGTTTTCGTTTGTTTTTTCCCATTTAAAAAAACTTTTTTGTAGTAGGTGACTAATTTCATTATCTATTTAAATGTAAGTGTTTGTCAATTACGATGTAAATTCATTCCGTAATACTACTTTGAATACCAAAATTTACACAAAATGAACGATATGTTTACCTTATGTAATGTTAAATTACTCAACAAGGGAGTTTCTTCATTGGAAAAGTAGCTAAATTACTGTAAGGCAATCATATAATCTTGTTTCTTTTCTGTTACGGAAAATTAATTACATTTTTCGCGCCACAGATTTACAAATGACTTTTTGCAATATGGGGTGATATTTCAGTTGTGAATAGCTCAAACTCGCATTTTGTTTTTAAAAGAATCTAAGTAAACAGAAAGTATTTGTCACAAAACTTAGCGAGACGAATTCGAAAATTAAGGTTTCTACTATACTGTTTGGTTTGAAAAGATTTATTACGTGTTTTTTTTTCTTACAAAAAAAATACAGACAGCAATGCTAATTTACTATAATTGATACAGTATTTCTATTCAAATATTCCATAATACAATCATCGTACAGAAAATATCAATTTATACGTTATCGAACGTTTCTAGACAATCATAATAATCAGATATCAAAATAGATACAAATATACATTTTCTAGCATTTGAAACAACAAGGAAAAGTAGAAATATGTTTCTGGTTTTACCTGCCATAGTCGTCCAAGACTTGTTTAAAAGAAGATTTAATTATGTTGGCGTCCTAGTATCGCATTTAGCACACTGTATATCATTATTTTGGACTTGCAAAAAAAAAAAAAAAAAAAAATCACGGACTTGTTGCTTAAAAATTAAGACCATGGATTGAATTTGCAACAACCAAGCAAATGGATTACATAAATTAATTGACTATTGACTGCTATTTATAAATGTAAGTCATCAGTCTTTGTGAGAAATGAAAATTACGAGTTCAAAGAATTCGAGATTTGCACTGTACCATGTATTTGTATTGGATACTCGGAGGCATTGCCACAGTAGAGACAAGATATCTTTTTTAAAATATTGTGGTTAATCAATTTCTAATCATTGTTCTTCTTTTCCTTGGTATAATGAGTTACTTTAAAATATAGATGTTGTTGATCCCGTCCAATCCGAATCCTTGATCAATAGTTTCCAGTTGCTAATCTTCAAATTTTAATTGCTACAGTGATAATCAATTGTTCTGTTAAAATATATTATCAAATTCTATATCTTCTCGCAATTTCATTTGTTTTAAGCAAAGTCAGGAGTGTCAGATGATTTCATCGTATATTGACTGACGTAATGTGTAACATGATATAGGACATTGAGTTGGACGATGAGAAATTTGCCTATGAAAGAGATGGCTGTAGTTCACACCTGTCCAGGTAAACTACAAAGGTTCTTAGTTGGGGTTTTACTGGCACACCCTTCGAAATAACAGACTTTATGCACTCATATAATAAAATGCGATGTTTGTATTCCACAGATATCGTTGATATGAATTGTAACACTGTGATTGTTATAATAATCATTGGATGTGATTATTTTTTATTTGTGATTTTGAACATGGATATTTATGCAATTACTGATTTAATTTCAAAATCAGTCCGATGTGTACCATGTAACATATTCTACATGTGGGTTCTCGTGCCTACGAGTCAATAGACCGAAAGGTCGTAATAGTGGACGTAAAACCCGTTAAAATAAATAAAATAATACGAGGCAATAAGCGCTAAGGGGACGTAACCCATAGTATCCCGTGGAAATAGCTGCATATGTGTAGTCAAAAGGGCATGTTATGGTAGTACATGCCTAATTCACACCTGAAAAATATTGCCAATCGGACACAACAGCAAAAATATACACTATTTTTTGTTGTTCAAAATCATGGAATTTTTCAACATTTCAGTCATATTTGCACGAAATGAGGTTTACTGTAACACGAAAGAGTAACGAAAAACACATTGCCCTCGTTGGGGTTCGAACTAGCAACCCTTTGAACTTTTCCGTAATTTCTTGATCCAGAAGAAAGCAAAAAAAAAACTTTCCAAAATTTTCATTTTCGTAGATAATTTCCTGTTTTACCAACCACTTAAAAAAAAACAGAAATTGTTCATTTTCAATTTGGTGGAGGTTTATGCAATTTTTGTCAGTGAATATCTGTCAGTTCCGACTATTGACGGACTTTGCCGATTAGTTAGCTCTCCGCCAGAGTGACCTCCCCTGATGAAATTTATAATGTCCGGTTCAACTGTTCATCTATCAACATGACACGCTAACGAGGAACACCAGCATGTCCTTTTCTCGTCGAATACACGGTTGACATCACTGGTACTTGTATCAACCATCAAGGTAATTATTACGGCTATCAGCATCCATGAATAGTCTGCCATCTTGAAGGTGTGTCGTGTATTTGGACCGAAAGATACTCTGTTTTGGGAAGACATGGACTGACAGCTGTACTGTACATGTCTTACCGTCGTCCTGAAACTTTGCATATTGATCGGTTGATGTTTTATTACCAAACACACATCTTACTTGTTGTTTGGAGATTCCAATCGCTTCATTACTTGTAAATCGCCAATTTTACAAATATCACCATGAAACCTGATATAAAGGTGCATTACAATCACAGGTACTAGCCTCGTCGGTCAGCTTATGATCATATACCAATATATAAGTGTATTGAAAGACGAGGCTAACACCCGTGTTGTAATCATTCTAAACAACATTATTTCGATTCGATCATTCGATAACGATACTAGGTTGTTGTTAGCTGTTGAAATTTGGTGTGGACAAAATTAGATGAAAGTACACTTTCACATTGTGTAACATGTACTCCATGAAGACAATGATAAGAAATGCCAGTTTTATTTACAGCACTGTTTAAATTGTAATAAATTTTGAGAACAATAAAATACGGATGGACAGTTAGATATGGATGCATAAATACATTTTATTTTGTCCAATCATTTAATAAACTTATTTCTTTCCTTTGGACAGAAAAATGGAAAAATCTGATTCAATGAGCAGCTTAACAGCATCTGACACTTCCATCAATTATGCCAGTGATGAACATTCGGGAAGTCTCATTAGTAACTTTGAATCATTCCGGACTGAGGGTGGATACAGTGATATCAACATCCGAGTGGATGGACAGGAATTCCCATGTCATCGTGTCATTCTTGCAGCAGGATCTTCCTACTTCAAGTGCATGTTCTCGTCGGGCATGGAAGAATCCTTTAAAAACACAATAGATTTAAAACAAATTGATGCTGATGTATTTGAAAATCTTTTGCATTTTATCTATACGGGGCGAGTACAGATTACTGTAGGCATTGTGGAAGAACTGTTTCGCCAAGCTTACTTGTTCCAAGTTACACCCCTTGTTGATCTGTGTCTCAAGTTTTTCAAAGAGAATATCAATGAGACAAACTGTTTGGCAGCCTTGACCTTGGGTGATAGCCACGCTCACCAGCCACTCTATCAGTTCGCCAAGGAATATGCTTGTCACCATTTCAAGAGTATCAGACAAGATGAAGATTTCACCAAGTTGTCAATAGAATGTGTTGTGGACCTGCTTAGTGACAGGCGACTTGAGTGTACATCTGAGGATGAAGTATTTGAAAGTTCAATAAAATGGCTGGATTATGAACAAGACAATGACAATAGAAAATCATTCCGCTTTAAAATATTGGAATGTATCAAATTTCCGTTACTCAGTCAACTTTTTCTCATTGACGTGGTTAGTAAGTCAGCACATGTGACACAGGATGAGCGAGGGATGGAGCTGTATAATCAAGCCATAACATACCACAATATCCATTCCAGACGAAGTATGCTTCCTTCCTACCAGATCACTCCCCGCATTTCATCCCCCTTGTATGAGACGGCTGTACTTCTGGGTGGTCGCCTGTCTGATGGTCTGAGCAATGAAGTAGAAAGCTATCATGCAGATACCAAACATTTCACTACACTGAAACAACTGCCCTTCAAGAAGAGGAATGAATTTGCAGTATGTGCATTTGCTGATAATATATATGTATCTGGTGGCTTGCGAAGTCAGGAGTTTTGGAAATATGACAGTGTGTTTGAGACATGGATCCGTGGTTCCAATATGATGCATGCTAGGCGCCGACATGCTATGACTGTGGTTGATGACTGCATTTATGTGCTCGGTGGATTTGATGAGTACAACGTGCTTGGTTCCATAGAAATGTGGAAAAGTCTGAATAACTCCTGGTCTGAAATTGGTAGCCTTGTCCACCCAGTAGAGAATATGGGTTATGTGTCATACAATAAGAAAATCTACCTGTTTGGAGGCAAAAACAGCGATGAGATTGTGACAGATGTTGTTCAGTGTTTTGATACCATCTCAAACACGACAACTTTACTGACCCGCACACTGCCAGCTTGTGACATGTGCCTAAATGGGGCCACCTTAGATGGACAGATTTATGTGGTGGGACTGGAGGGCTGCTTTAGATATACACCAGATTCGGACACCTGGGATGTGTTGCCTGATCTGAGCTGTGCAAGAGACTTTGTGAGTTTAGCTGTTCTGGATGAGAAGTTGTATGCATTTGGAGGGAGAAGACGTGGGGCAAAGGACAACTTGTACACGGACATCATTGAGTGTTTTGACCCTGTAAAGAACACTTGGGAGATATGCGGGAATACCCCCATCCCCATGTACTCTTACGGTTGTGTTCGCATCATGCTACATAAGAAAAAGGAACCAGAGAGTAGCATGAGTCAGGTGGTTCCACACCCAATACAGAACTAATCACATTGTACTTTTACCTGTAAGTACAACAAACATTTGATAAAGACAAGGCATTTTCCTTGTACAAGATTCTTTTACATCTTTAAAGACATGGAAAGGAGACATATGTGGACTGTCCGTAGTCACCATGAAATAATTATGAAAATGTTTTTAGAACAAAGTAAAAAGTTTGTATTTCTTCTCACAGTAAAACATGGTTGTAATTTGTACATTGTAGCACATGTATTTAGATGCCATAAAACATTTGATTGATTCGGATCATGATGAGAGATTTTACTCATGCTACAGAGGAGAGTAGAAATGATGAAGTAAAGTACTATATGAATCTTAGCAATAATCTGACATCAAATGTAAATGAAAAAAATCACATTTACTATATGACCAGGTAGTTTTAGCCATGTCATACTTTTATCATTGAAGACCATGGAGTTGAAAATAGAAAATGTAACTGTTTCTCATATTTTGCAAGTTGATCATACTTGCCATGTATTTATGTATAAAAAATTAGGCACTGGTGAAATATGAAAGATGTCACGAAGTATATAGTGTAATTAGGATTCATATATGTGGTTGCTCTGACTTGCCTACAATTCCTTCTATATCAGGTTAGTCATGATGAGGACTGAAGAATAATGACCATTACAAATCACCCTTGGTTCCCTCATCAGATCTCCTTGTTGTCACTAATTTGATACAAACGTGTTAGTCTGAAGATTGTGGATGTTTATGGGCAGTGCAATCACTATTGGCTAGTTTATATTGGTGGTGATATTTTACTAAATGTCATGTTATCTACTATAAAAACATTTATTTTCTTTTGCTCAAATTTTGTGGTTTTATGAAATTTGCATTTTCATTGGCTCTTGATTATGTGGATAGGTCTTGCTCACAACCTTCACTAGTTATTTAATCCCTGCTAGGTTTAATCATGCTTATCCTTTAATGGACATTTAAATTCATGGATGAACAGTATCCACAGGTTAAAAAAAATAAAATCACCACGAAAATTAATTATTTTACATGAATTAAAATTTATAAACTAAACTAAAAAAACTTTCAAACTGTAGCCGAGAATAAAAGCGATATTAACATTTTTTTCTGCAACAAACAATGATAACAAGAAAATGATTAATTTCTTACCATTCTTTAGGTAAAAGATATTTTGAAAATAATCTTGATACTTTATTTTGTCTTTACAAAAAGCATGTGTTATTGGTCATAAAAATGGGCATAGTTACAATGCTACTTGTGAAAGTAGTGCAGGCATATTTCACACCTTTTTAAGGTTTTTGGTCAATTGTTTATTGTGGTAGTGAGATACCATTTATTGATGTTATATATGATGTGTTCATGTTAGTGACTCTTTACAATAATAAAGTAAAATGTATTTATAATTTGTAAAGGTGGATGGAAAAACTTTTGTGCAATACTGCTATGAGGAACATTATATACAGACAACTTTCATAGATCAAGCTTTTTACCTGTGGTGTAAGCATTAAATATTAGCAGAAATTTTATTATTCAAGATGACTACACTGTGTTCTGGAATAGAAATGTTTCTAATTTTGTATAAGTTATGATTATTTTGTTGTTGGCTTTAACATGTTACAATAACATATGTGTTTATATTAAACAATAGTTATAACCTCTGACAGTCTCTTGTTATATTATACATATAATGGTACCTTACTTTTGGGCTATAAACTGCACCCGAGTATAAGCTGCAGGACTGGTTTTCAGGGATGTTTTCAATTTGATACACACCAGAATATAAGCCTCACCCATTCTTACAATATGGTAACCGTTACATTGATAAAAACTTGTTGATAAAAGAGACAACAGAAGGCAATTTAAGAACATCAGTGAAAAATTTAACATCAGTTTACAAATGAATTATACACAGGTAATCCTTTATTTTATTGACTGTATAAAAAATGTAAAATAGCAATTTGGCTTTGGAGCCTTGAAAGTCTTGCGTACAGATTTACTTAACAATATCTCCATTGTTACACAGTAATGTCAGGCACTTAGAGCATTAATTAATGTCAGAATCTAATAGTACCAGTTTCCTTTAGTGTCAGAATATGTTAGTGCCAGTTTCCTTAATGTCAGAATATGTAAGTGCCAGTTTTCTTAATGTCAGAATATGTAAGTGCCAGATTCCTTAATGTCAGAATATGTAAGTGCCAGATTCCTTGATGTCAGAATATGTTAGTGCCAGTTTCCTTAATGTCAGAATATGTTAGTGCCAGTTTCCTTAATGTCAGAATATGTAAGTGCCAGATTCCTTAATGTCAGAATATGTTAGTGCCAGTTTCCTTAATGTCAGAATATGTTAGTGCCAGTTTTCTAAGTGTCAGAATATGTTAGTGCCAGTTTCCTTAATGTCAGAATATGTTAGTGCCAGTTTCCTTAATGTCAGAATATGTTAGTGCCAGTTTCCTTAATGTCAGAATATGTTAGTGCCAGTTTCCTTTAGTGTCAGAATATGTTAGTACCAGTTTCCTTAATGTCAGAATATGTTAGTGCCAGTTTCCTTAATGTCAGAATATGTTAGTGCCAGTTTTCTAAATGTCAGAATATGTTAGTGCCAGTTTCCTTAATGTCAGAATATGTTAGTGCCAGTTTCCTTTAGTGTCAGAATATGTTAGTGCCAGTTTCCTTAATGTCAGAATATGTTAGTGCCAGTTTCCTTAATGTCAGAATATGTTAGTGCCAGTTTCCTTAATGTCAGAATATGTTAGTGCCAGTTTCCTTAATGTCAGAATATGTTAGTGCCAGTTTCCTTAATGTTAGAATATGTTAGTGCCAGTTTTCTAAATGTCAGAATATGTTAGTGCCAGTTTTCTAAATGTCAGAATATGTTAGTGCCAGTTTCCTTTAGTGTCAGGATATTACCATCCTTTAGTGTTAGCATCATTTAGTGGCAGAATGTATTAGTGTCAAAATATGTTAGTTTTAGCATCATTTAGTGACAGAATGTGTTACTACCGATGAAGGGAAGGTGTGAACGTTTCAAGTACTGTAGTACTGAAGAAGTATTGATAGTATTGTACTGAAGTACTTCACCAATCGAATTCCTTAAATTTATGTAACAAGCTCTCTGATTGGCAGAGCCAAGTCTAGATCGATTGTGGGTGGAGCCAGGTGAAAAAATACTGTGCAGACATCGGCATTTTACAAACACTCGACTGTCGCGAGAGGTTAATTGGAAGAGTCCAAGTCACAGGTGGCTTCAGATCAGACCTAATTGGGTTGTCCCATTTTTTTCGTTCTACACCCAATGATACCTTGCTTTTCCATCGATGGTACAACGAGAAAACGAAAGTTACTCAGTACTAAACTAATTTACGTACAAAATATATATCAACCGGTTAGATCACTGGGACCGGAGAATTCATAACATCTTAACAGTGAATATAGTCATATAGTCATTCTGTACTAGTTTTATTTATTTATTTTTTTTTTTGAAAGGTGGGGGGGGGGAGGTTGGCTCAAAATATTTCGGTTTAAGCCCAAGCTCTATTATATGTAACAAAGAATTACGAATTACCTGGGACCTCCTGATATATGCCGATAATTCATACTGCATTAAAAAATAAAGGAATTCTGTGGTCCCATATATTTCTTATTTTATTTTTTATCTTTCCATCGAAAATTATACATATCCGCAACATGTGAACAAACTTGGTTGGTTTTACTACTGCAAGTTCCAGAAATTCTGACACAAGTCGGGTATTTGCCCGAAGCCTCTGTCTCATGACATTGAATACATATTCCGTTACGTTGTATTCCGGGGAATAAGGCGGCTGAAAAACCAGGGACACGCCATATTCTTTCAGCATATTTCTTAAAATGCGCTCTCCCTGTCTATGGTAATGGAATCCACAATTATCCATCACAACCACATCGCCTTGTACAAAAACAGGATTCCCCATATCGTTCGTATCGGACATAATTTCGTCGAAGAAAATTTTGCGTACTGTTGCCGTCGTCGGACATTTTTCCAGCGATTACTTAGTAATTGTTATGCAACTGATAGTGTACAATAACTCCGCCTACCGGAACAAATTGGGTGTCAGATCAACTATTCAGGTTGTCTAAACTCCGCCCCCGACCAATCACAGAGGTCGTTGTATAATTGACTCGATTATTTGAATACTTCAATACAATAGTATCAATACTTTGTTCAATACTATAGTAAGTGTGTCGTTCACACCTTCCCTTCATCGGTAGTAATGTCAGCAACCATTAGTATCAGAATGTGTTGGTGTCAGCATCATTTCGTGACAGAATGGGTTCGTGTCAGCATTCTTTAGTGTCGGAATCTTTTAGTGTTAGCATCGATTAGTATCAGAATGTTTTAGTGTCAGCATTCTTTTTTGACAAAATCTGCTTAATAGAGACAAAATGTTATCAAGTATCTCAAACTAACACACCATAATTCATCACTGCCATTAAGATGTTGCCACAACTGTACTCCTTGAAAATGACTTGTAATATTTTTTATGTAATATTTATAGATAATACAATTATTTCTTAAGAACTACTGAATGAATCGCCCTCAAATTTCATACATATGTTCCATGTGGTCTCTTCTTGTGTCCGTTTGATTTTGGGACTGACCATAAAAAATGGCTTTCAGACGACCATCTTGGATTTGGCAAGTGAAGATTATCGTTGCTATTTCTGCAAAGGGATGTTCAAATTTCTTATCATTAAGAACAAAAACAGAGAGTAGAAGAAAAAAGAAGGGAAAAGATAAACTTTCAAAGTTTATAAAGAGCAAATAATGGGGGCGCCATGGTCCATTTGGGATGTGATGTTGAGAAAAAACATTGATGGAAGATACCAAAATCATGGTAAGGGAGGTTACTCCTTTTAAAATCCAAGAGAGATAACTCCAACAACACTAACACAACTTTAAATTGAATCTTAATGAATTTTTTGGCATTGTAATTAAGGAAGATAAACAAACATGTATCTCAAGGTCTTAAGGGTTTAAATTCTCCGACATTAATGTTCAATCATTGTCACTAACGTGACCAAGAAAAAATAAAATCGCGGATGAATGTAATTATTTGTACGAGTCATGCGGACACTTCATGTGGAAATAAAATTATTCTCTTCATATCGAAGATTAATTTTCTGGGTGTGGAAATAACACTATATGCCCTGAATCTAAAACAAGCCGACAGCTTTATACAGTATAATTAATTAAACTGAAATAACTTCAAGCCATTTCAAAGTTAGAAGTCGTTTAAACTTTGCAATGGTTTCCTTAAATATACGATATATATGATCACACACAATGTGAGGGATGTGTAACACGTCCCTGGTATCATTACGCATTGTACCAAGGATGTTCAATGTCATACTTCCCCTTTTCAATGTAAGTTGGTATAATCCATGATAGCTATATAGTGGGTATTTTGTCTCCTCTTATTTATTGTAACGGGTTTTACGTCCATTATTACGACCTTTCGGTCTTTCAGCGAACGATCGTCTGCCTACTCTCCTTCGCTTGTCAATAAATATAATTTTTTGTGTCCTGTCGTTAAGCAGACGAATACAACTTGCTTTCACAAAAAATATATTTCTTTAATTTCGAAAATGATTATACTTGTTACATTTGCGAGTTTTTAGACGAAATATTAGTAATCAGATTAACCAATAAAATATTTAACATTCAAATTTTATGTTAAGGCTAAAGACGTGAAAAAATAGTATTTAAAGCCGGAAAATTCACATTGACCCCAATAAAACGTAATAAATCTGTCCAGACCGTTTTAATTGCTGTTTATCCAGAAATGTTTTGCTGTATCAGCTGGCGGTCAAATGCCTCACCTGCACGTAGTTATGGTATCAGCTAGCGCGTGCTAGGTTTTGGGTTGCTCATTACAGGGTCGATCCATTCACCGCTGGTCCATTTCACAACGAAACTTAGAGAATTTTTTTAACATGCACGGAAGGATCGTTTTTCAGCGCACGTGCTGATAAGTTTTGAGATGGTATGTGCCGTCATTAATTGCTGCCGACCACGAGATGTATGGGTGAGACGTGAAAAGGAAAAGCCACAGGACTGATTCTAGGTATCGTGTTTTATCAACAGAGAATATCACAGTTCTCGGAAACTAAGATACCTGGCTTTACTGGGCTTTTAGAATGATCCAGAGTGTTTTACCTGAATCATTAAAATCCAAGGGGTGGTCGAGATCAGTGTTTCCCAAACGTAGAGGTCCGTGCTACAGCCATACATTTACCTGCAACGGTAGTTTGAAAATCAATTTTGCTCTACTCCATCACTTCCGTCATAACAACATTATTGTGACCCCAAGTTTCCTATAACCCTACCGCCTGGGACATAATAGGCTAGACATTTTTTTATATATAAATGTATGAAAGGTGTACAGGTACCCTAGCAGAAGAATTATGAAGGAGTTTTTAATTGGATGTCTTTTTTAGTGTGAAAAAGATATTCTCAAAAATGTATTACTATTTTTTTTGGGGGGGGGGATGGGGGGTGGGGGGTGGGATTGTTGGGAAAATGGATTGTGATGATTTCCGTCTATTAGATCTTGGCTATGCTTTTTGTTTTCTATTTGGTTTTTGTCAAAAAAATTTACAAAATAAACATATCTGAAATTATGCAGAGGGACTGAATGTAAGATACGACCAAAAAACGTGATTTCTCTCCAAATATGATTAAGTTACCAATAGGCACAAACAGACGGCTGGTGTTTATCCGAAAATTTCTAAACAGCTGAGAATTATTATATCAACTGTCAAAGTCATTATGTCCTGGGGTACATTTCAGGGCGGGACTGCCACTAGCCCTGTATCCATGGAAACCAGGATTTAGAAGACTACAGATCTAGTGGACCATGTTCGTCCACAGCTTGTCTCTGTGTGGAGTTGGCAGTCACAAGGAGGCGGGGTTCATCTCGGAAGTTGGGCGTGGACCTGGGTAAGATTTCTTCCTTCAAAGATAAAATTGAAAAAAAAATCAACACACTAAATAAGAACCACATCCTTTTCACAACTTTCCCATGGATTGACATACTTAGCATTGAAGGACAGAAATTCAATCCTACATGTAAAATAGAGATTAATAAAATACACTAACAAGCCTGGGATACATGCAATACATGCATGTCCTCCATATGTTTATATTGTAGCCAAAACCAACCAACAAGCATGGTGACCCTTACTGAGTTGTAAAGTGTATAGAATTAAAGCATTATTTCCTCTAGCATCCTTAATTCATATATTAAAACTGCTCGTTATAGAGGATGTACTAAGGTTACATCTTCATAGTTTAGTGTAGGTGATCATGCTTTCACTTTGATTCCAAGTAAATGCCTGTTTTAATCAGAAGTTAATATATGGCTCACGTATAACACTAGACTTTGCTCCCTCCCCATCCACATTTTTCGTCAAGATTTAAAACCTTTAGTTGAATCTTCTTTTTAGAATTGTGATCAAATGTTGCCATGGCAACTATGCAGTTCAGTTTGTGTAAATTATTGAAATATGTAAATGATTTTGTCAGTTTTGCCAAAGTTTACTGGAACAGATTTCCATTTAGAAACTGGAGAGCTAAATAGCAAAGACTTCAACAGAAATAATTTTTGACGAAATCAAGATACACATATATAGCCAATCTGTCGTGTGATTTACTCCGAATTAGTTTTGTGTTTTACACTGTAGGATCTGATTTAACCGACTGACATATCAATTCAATATCATTGCCTGTACCAAGTGATATTACAATGACTTATAGTGTGACAAATGATACTTGATATGATTGTGTTGCAATAACAAAAGTAGCAAGGATACATATATCTGTCTTACTACAACGGAGAAACTATATACCAGCTTATATAAATCATTCCTGTTGACTGATTGAAGCGTAAATGCTCTGGTTTTACTTTGAGATGAGATCTGTCGTATACATATGGGAAACTCACATGGTCAGAAGGTGACCTCATACTTTTTCATGCTTGATCAAGGAATCATACCCTAGTGACTTGCCTATGGGGCAACTTAACTGTCGAAGCAAACCAGTCATACCCAATGAAGCTGTTGTACTTTTTTTCCTAAACAGGTGTCTGTGATGGGACGTATTGTGATGGTACAGCCTCTACATGGTTTGGTGTCAATCCATTCTAATATTATTGAGGTTGAGAAGGTAGAGCGTCATGTTTACTTAGATTATTAAAGTCAGCTGTCATGCTCCCTATAATACAAATTTGTGTCCATTTGTTCAGTTTTGATGGGAAAAGTTCTTAGGATTTTAACATAATTGCTAGTCATATTTACCTTTTGTAGAATTAGTATTCTCATCCAGTATCTATATTGGAAAGTCAGAAGTTAGTTATTATGGACTAAATTAAATTGCACTTCTCTTTATACAGAGTTATGGCCCTTCTTTTATTTTTTTAAAAAATAGTTTGTAGAGCATTATGTAATTTCTATCTTAGCTTTGTATTCTCAGTAACTCTATATATGTCTCATTCCTGTGAAAGCAGTATAATTCACACTGAAATTGGGTCTTGTAGATCACTGTGTGGAGAGGTATGGCCCTTTGCTTAATTTTTTGTATCGTATTTTATGTAATGTGACTTGAAATTTCAAATTAAGGAAACAGATGTCAGATATGGTCTTCTTTTCATGTTCTTTTCCCAAGTGAAACACATCTAAATGGTTATTTTCTTAGATATTCAGAGCATGTAACAGAGAACAAGTAGACTGATACAGATTCTGAAGGCCACACATATCACCACGGTGGTATTCTTTGTGCTCACAGCCAGTAAAATTGGTAAATATTTCCTTTATGAATTGAAATAAATTTTGTTCTTTATGATCCAAAATTGTTACAAAATATCCTAATGTTATGACCAGTTTCCATGTGAAAATTGTGTATAATTTTAGAGGTAAATGCATCACTTAAGTGAGAAGTAATCAGAGTAATGAAGGGTTGGGAATACGAAGTGCATAGTGAGTGAGTATCTATTACAGGGATGTAGAGTGCTATTGGTGTCCCAATCATACAGGTGATACAATTATCACTGGTTTAAAATTATCATCATATTGAACTTTGACCCTGCATCCTTTTGTCACCTGACCCAGAAATGGTGAAGATAAGATCAGGTGAACAGAGACACTATCTTTGTACCCCTCCTTCATTAAAGTCCAAACAGCGGCATATTGTCCTTGCATGACCTGACAAATAATTTACAGCTAGTGATATGTTGGAGTCTGGTGCTTTATCTCTGTCTATATCCCAGCATCTGATATTTTTGTTTCTTTTATTTTGAATTTTATATTCAGAATTTGATTTTACTTACATAATCTGTATATAAGTATAACAAATTATAAAAACAAGGCTTCCTAAAAAAAAAATTCAAATTTTGAGATGACTTGTGATTTCTTTTCCATTTGTGATTAAAGACATCCTGTTTATGTTGCAGCTAAGAATTTAAGACATTAAGTCATACAGTGCCAAACTACATTCAGCACATCAATATCTATTTTATCTGTACCTACGATCTTTCATAGTTTGTGTTACATTAAACAAAATTACCTTTAAGTATCCCTTGTATTCATTACATGAACTTTTCAGCAATCAAATGACCTTGATATATATAAAGCACCAAGTTTTGTCCATTACTGTACCAGCCATGGAACATGTTACTTTGTTAGGACCTCTATAAGAGGGTTGACCTCATTTCATTTCTTTCAGAGAGTGTAATGATATTTGGAATTAGGTATCGTGGCCCAATAACCTTTGGCAAGTGTGCTTTGTTATTGGTCACAACACTAAACATTATGAAATCAGAGCTGAGGTTTTCTCATTGTGACCAGACAATCATATGTCAACACACAGATAACACCTTACAAACACCTCTACCATAGAGATGTTATACAAATTGAGTGTTTGTGGACATTCTGAATGGTTCTGCCCAATCCATTGCCCGAACAAACTGGTACTATTTCACAGGTAGCTTGCTTCTATAAGCGTTTCTTCCAATATTGTCTTTTATTCCTAACATCAACATCCTCTGTATAGATGAACAGGTGGAAACTTTACACCATGCTTTCAGGCTATAGGCCATACTCCAGTGGAGGCGTTTTCTGAAGGGAACTGGAAATAGATTTGCTTGGTTGTGGTTAAACATACACAAACAGATACTAGAACAAATGACATCAAACTTTGCCCATAAAGGACGGAATTTTTATTTTTTATGGGGTAAATAGTTTATTGACAACATTTTATCACAAATTTATATATTGAACGCTTAGAAAGGACTTTTTTCTCATATTTTCTGTAAAATCTTGCTCCGCTTATAGTTTTCCTAGCATTATAAGTATAACTTGATGAAATCTGCATCACCCACAGGTTTGTAATTGTCTTTTGCTATTATTTTTAAGGTCGTCAGTAAGTGTCTCTTTTTCCCTCAAATAGTCCTGGCTGTAAAATTCAAACCAAGATTATTGATCGTTGAAACTTGAATATTTTTGTACATATTACATGTACAGTGAGAAATAATGTGCTCTTCAGTATCTAATTATGTTGATTTGAAGATCAATTATTTGAAAGTTTTAGATGTCCATCCAGGTTGTATTATAATTTTAGACAGTTGATATCAGTACTTGAAGTACATCAGAACTTATTTAAAGTGCATCTGAAAACTTCTTAATGTATTACTGAAGAATCCCCTTATCATACTTCAGTAAAAAAGTAGTTTGAGTTGCACAAATCAGCTTAAGAAAAGTACATTTATAAAACTTTTATTGATAAAAGTTTACATTAAGCAATATTCCTGAAGACTTTTTTCTCTTAAAATTATTAAGAATTTGAAATTGCACTTTTATGGAATGATTTGTTTAAAAAATCAGAATTCTTCCTTCACTGGTTGAGAATAGTTCCCTGTACAAGGAGCCATGATGCAGTGAGTTGACTTGGTGTGCTGATCAGTTTAAAACCACACCTATCATCTTATGTATCAGCAGGTAGAGCCAATAGTGTGTAATTTAAATAACACTAAATGGATTTTAATATTAGAACCAATGACACAAACACAATAAGTGTTTACAAACAGCTTTAATAGGTAGATATAAGCTTCTGGGCAGGTGACCTACTGGACAGATAATAATGAAAAACTATTACCAACAGGTGTGTGTTACTGTTGACTTATAAGACCGATCAAGTCTCTATATCGGAGCAGAGATATGCTGACTTCTGGCCACAGCGATTCAATCTTTACCAGTCAATGGTGTGGACCCTCAAGGTAAGTTGAGACAATATTAGGCCAGCTTATAATTAGGACACCTCATGAACTTTGCATATACATGTAAATACAAAGGCGGTTTAAAACATTGAAATACGATAGGAACAGTTTGAAAAAAGTGTACGTGTAATTAGATGGACAAGAGAAAAAAATGCACTGTTGTCTTTTGAGAAGACTGTTAAAATCATTTACAGTTGCATGCATGATTGGATAGGTTACATTGTGTCAGGGATTGACAACAGTATAGCAGAATAACATTGTAAGTACATTTGTGTTAAAAATTCAATATATTGGTTATGTCATTGTTGATGATAAGTAGATATAGATGTATATATCTAGGTGAATGGATCACAGCCAAATGTCTGTAGCTTACAGACTCAAACAGTTGACAGTGTAGCAGAACTTGTCAGAGTCCATTGTAGGACATCAGGTAGAGCATTCGTCTAGAATTCCGAGGTCCCAGGTTCGAACCTCAGCCTGGCAGTGCATTTTTCTCTCTCTATTACACTTTGCGTTTGTGACCAACCATTCTTTCAAGTAGGTGAATGCTTGACATGGGGACCCTCGAACCTGGGTTGTAAACAGTTGTGTCTTTGGGAAAGAAGGAGAGAGTAATGTAGGGAAATTGGATTGAGTTGGTTGTCAGCTATCAGGTAGCTCAATAATGGTAGAATGCCAGTCAGAGTTTGTAGGGTAGTTTGTTCCTGGTCTGGCCATGCATATATCTGCTCCTTTACTATAACTGTACCAGACAATAAGGTAACAGTATACATGCTCCCTGTTATCAAGTAGCAATATAATTAGTACACTAGGTTGCTTGTATGTCATTTAATGGACCCAGCAGAACTGTGCAGGTATCTTTACATTGTGTATACACCTGTATGATTACTCGACGATCTACAACGACTAATTGTCTCACAGAGGGATGTTCACCTCCAAGTGAATGACATGTCATTCAAAAACACTTCACAGCTTATAAATTCTCAATACCTATGAATATTTGTGAGGGATGTGTATGTGATTTGAATCGTAGTGTCTATATCATTGGATTGACATATCAGCTCTTATCATTGTACTCATCTTTACAATAGATTGGTAGTTTTGTGTAATTGTGTTCACAAGATCTTGGGTGTTGGAATTCCAGGTCGCTGTTAGTATGTAGAGTGACCTTATTACAGGTACTCATTATCTATACCTGTACAGGTGTGCATTGTACATGTCATATAATTAATTTTTTATATAGTCCATCAAATCATTTTAATGTGATCACATGAAATATTCGATTTAAACAACTTACAACGGTAGCAACTCTCACCAAATAAGTTATAAAGAGCAGGTATTATATGTCTAGTGAATAAACAACACGTTTGAAAATATAAATTAATTGTTACAAGGCATGATGGATATGTCATGCTTTGTTTTGACCATTTATGACCCATACATGGCGGTTTTGTCACTCCTACATCATGTATATTGTGGACATTTATGCTAGATATTATAATTACAGGAGACGAGATTTCCGAATGTTCTTATTTTGGTCTCCTGTGCCTTACATTATACATAGTTATGACCCTTTGTTTTTTGAGGGATTTTTTTTCAAATACTTAACATTATATTAGAGGCTGCCATGGTCACACTTGAGTATTTATTTAATTATTTACCTGTCTAAAACCACTAAACAACTCCAATACAAAGACCAGAGTTCTTTTTATTTATGTCTAATTATATAATGCCATTAAAACTTCCTATTTTGTAATGTAATATTTTTTTTTGTATGAATAGGCAATGAGAGACAACTTACATATAACAATTAGGAATATTTGGCTGTTTTAACTGAAGTAAAATTTAAAGGCTATTGTACACTATCACAAACCCAAATTTGCTAACAATGACCATTAGATATACAAAAGTTTTGAAAATAGCTGTGAAAACACCAGTTACAAAAGAGTAAGGCATGTTTGTAAAAATGATATTTGGAAAAGTAATGGTTTATTATAGCAAGATTTTCAATACTGTAATACAGTGTCTTGTTTTGGTGTTTTTTTCTCTGTATGAAGATTAATTTCCCTAGAAAGGTTATAAATCTTAATGACAAGATTTGGTCTGACAAGTGTTTGGCTGCCACAAAATAATTGAGTATGGTTTTATGTAAAAAAGTGTTGACACACTGAAATATTAGGGTAGTTCATCTTTTACTACAATAAGGTCTTATGGTGGCACAAGGGCATATATATTCTGTCATTGTCTTTAAATCAGTTTATGTTTTTATAAGATACATACTAGTAAGTTATATTTTCTAGAAAAGAAATATTTCAGAAATAAAAAATGATGTGACAGGTAAGTTGAAATAAGATTTGTAGAATCCCTGGGGCTGAGCAGGTACAGACTTCTCTGTGTATGGGGAAACTTTGCTGCAGTTTAACCTTGATAAGAAATGTTTAGAGGGCAAAAATAAAGAGAAAGCTGAAGTTTTATGTTAAAGCTGTAATATAACTTTATTTGCTGGTGTGAATTCAACACTGAAATGTATTAACAGTGTATATGCAAGGACTCCCCTCTCCCCACTTGTAAATGTGGGGACCCAAACAGATATTGTAAATAAGTTAATTCACGTAATTGAAAATGAAATGTGTGTAAAGAGGCTTCAGAAAATGGACAAAAAATAAATTAGGAAACATTTCCATTTAATTCAAAATGAGGATTCATGAGAACCCTCTTTAATCCAACTAGTGACCTATTTACAGATTTTAATGACGTTTGATTCTAATCAAAATGTTTCTCTCCTGAAAATCTGGATTATTGAGTTTTTTCACTAGAAATTATTTATGTAAGTACGAAGAGAGAGAGGGAGTGGTGGGGTGGGGGTGGGGGGAGACTAGATTATTCTACATGTGGTAGACGGAGGGAAAGGTCAGGGATTGTTTATGTTAAAGAAACCTGCCTAAGTGTTACCTGTACTCTGATCCTACACTGTCCAGCCATGATCTGTTGGCTGCACTAATCAACACAGAATGTTAGGAGTGTTTTTTTTTCTCATGAGAAACAAGAAAACTTACTTGTGTTATCACTGACAGCCCTGGGTAATATCATACCTGTTCAGAACACATGGTATGGAGGTGATTATAGGGTGGGACAGCCATGGTGTCTGATACAGAGTCTGGACAGCTGTTCTGTAACACAGGTGATATCACCTGTAGAGGTACAATGATGGGATAGGGAAGGAGGGGGAGGGGTGGGGGAGGGGAAGAGGGGAGATGGAGTACAGACATGGCCTCTGATACAAAGTCTTTGACAGCTGATACTTTTTGCAACACAGGTATGAAGAGTGTGTGGGGGAGGGGGGTGAAGTGGGGGGATGTTGAAGTGAAGGGGGGAGGGGGGGAGAGGGCTATATCACAGCTGTCAGGTATCACCTGCATAGGTATGTCACAGGTGTGCTTACAGAAGATACAGAGTTGACCGGGAGGGGGTTGGGAGGTAATCACTGGGTGAGACATGTATGATACAGAGTTGACCGGGAGGGGGTTTGAGGTAATCACAGGGTGGGACAGGTATGATACAGTCTGATCAGCTGTTTACTGACAGGTATCACCTGTACAGCTATATATCTAGCACAGGTACACGAGGATACAATGGCTGCCATATCCATCATACTAACATAGTTAAATTCTGCTTAAGTAATTAACCCCAATATCCAGGGCTTCAAGGGTTTTCGAGTTTTTGAGAAAAAAACTGTTATAACTGCCTTCAAAAATATGGATTATATTGGGAAAACTCATTATCAGAAAATAACACAAGACTACATTTCAGTAAGCTTAAAAATTTCCCTAGGAAAAAAGTTTTGGTGAATATTGCTGGTAAGGTATATTCATTGTTGTGTTTCTATTAAAGGGAAGGGTCCTATTGGCTGAGGGCATGCCATGGTATTGGTTGTAGGAATGAACCTTCAGAGGAAATCATGTTTGTTTGAAATATTTCTGTTTCCTTATTAATTATGACATGATGTAATTTAAAGCAATCAGATATCAACTTGTCTATCTCCTTTCATTTACATTTAAAATGTATAGTTGTACCAGAAATTTTATCATCCTTAAATGATGGATAATCGAAATTCAAAAAGTTTGAATATAAATGAAAAATTGCAGTTTAAACAAAATAGTATTTGTCATATTTATATGAAACTATTGTCATATTTTACTAGGTATACTCTCATGCTCGTTCGTGAGGGCACTCCTATATTTTTCACATTTTCACACTGCATAAATGATAGACCATGCATATTTGGTTATTAGTGCCACCCAGCTGACCAGTCAGTTGTAGGGGCTAACATTTTACCAATGCAGCCATGCAGCCATGCAGCTCATCTTGTTTACTTTTCCCTTAACCTGATTTTTAAATTAAATTTTTATTATAAGTGAAGTAACTAAATTTTCTTCATAAATATATTTATTCATCCTTAACATGTGTGTGTAAATCTATTAATCAAATTCAATTTTTTATAACATGAAGAGATACATGCAGAAATGTCACTTTAAATACTGGTGTCCTGACTGATTAAATTGTTTGACATATGTCAGAAGTAGTGAAGTATTAAGCTGAAGACAGTAATTCTACTGTACCTTCACCTGATCTGTCTTGTCACACCAACAGTCACCTTCCACTCCCATACAAATGAAATGGACCTGTCCGTCCCAGGCACCAAATCAGTCTATTGTGAATTAGAGAGACAACAGGTTAATTGGCGTAAATGATAGAACGATTTCAGGTATTTCTGTATATGCATTTTTAATTTGTAATCAGCAGGCGTGATAGGAGTAGCCTTACAGGCACGAGATATTTTCCTGATACCTGGCAATAACTGACTTTGAGACAGGTAATCAGTATCATGTGACTGCAGTGCTGCCCCCTGGTGACCAGGAGGAGACAGGTGACACCCAATCGTCTGCCCCTGGGCTGTATTACCCATATACCTGTATGGATATAGTTACTAATCTGGCGTATATCTTCTGGTCAATTTGATTGACAATCAGAGAATGACTCAATGAATGAAGATTGTAAATGAGATTGTAGAAAGTTGAGAAGGAAGATTAGATGTGTTAAATATCATTGTTATGAAAAATGTTGCTAAGGTAAATTGAGGCAAAAAAATTTTACATTGTAAAATGAGATTGAGTAAGCTACAGAGGTAAATTGATACAGGCCAAAAATAAACACAAGCATTTTCAGGTAATAAATAACCTGCTATAACAATGGGAAGAGAGACATAGAATGTGTCGTTTACCTCAGGGGCACAGGGCATATCTTCAGATCACTTTCAATGGAGAGTCCAGTAGGTATTCTGGGATATATGACAAAGGTGTATCAAACAGACCTAGAAAGTGTGTGCTTTGTACATCTTGGTTATGATCTCTAGTTTTAATATATGATACAGAATGTTCATCCGACCATCTGTCGCTAGTGTATTGACCTATATATCTTCTAAACCTGATAATTCAATTGACATATTGTGTTATACAATTTACTGAAATTTTAAAATCATTTCCCATACTGGATATCAAATGAAATTTACATGAAATCATTCTGATCTTTTGAAGATATATGTCTTGTATGATCCTTGACACAATGCAGGATCAGTTCCAGAGGTTAGATGTTAAAGATTTCAGTATCATAATTAGGTGATTCTCATTAAGCAGAGAGCTGATGGCAGTTAGTATTGTCCTCATTTAGTCGAGAGCTGATGGCAGTTAGTGTTGTCCTCATGAAGTCCAGAGCCGATGGCAGTTAGTGTGGTCCTCATTTAGTCGAGAGCTGATGGCAGTTAGTGTTGTCCTCACGTGGTCCAGAGCTGATGGCAGTTAGTGTGGTCCTCATTAGTCCAGAGCTGATGGCAGTTAGTGTTGTCCTCATGTAGTCCAGAGCTGATGGGAGTTAGTGTTGTCTCATGAAGTGCAGAGCTGATGGCAGTTAGTGTGGTCCTCATTAGTTGAGAGCTGATGGCAGTTAGTGTTGTCCTCCTTTGATGGCAGTTAGTGTTGTCCTCATGTGGTCCAGAGCTGATGACAGTTAGTGTTGTCCTCATTAGTCCAGAGCTGATGGCAGTTAGTGTTGTCCTCATGTAGTCCAGAGCTGATGGGAGTTAGTGTTGTCTCATGAAGTGCAGAGCTGATGGCAGTTAGTGTGGTCCTCATTAGTCGAGAGCTGATGGCAGTTAGTGTTGTCCTCATTAGTCCAGAACTGATGGCAGTTAGTGTGGTCCTCATTAGTCCAGAACTGATGGCAGTATATCATATCTGATGGCATTTATTCATTCAGGATTTTAACCTCATATATCGATGTGAAGATCCTAAAAGTATAAAGCTACTGACTATATAAACTATACATTACTGAATAGTATCAAGTCTGAAGATACCTGTATACATAAAGAGTGGTATGGTAATCAGGACAGCAGGACAGACAGAAATAACTGAATAGTATAAAGAGGGAAGACACCTGTATGCTGAAAGAGTGGTATGGTAATCAGGACAGCAGGACAGACAGAAATAACTGAATAGTATAAAGAGGGAAGACACCTGTATGCTGAAAGAGTAGTATGGTAATCAGGACAGCGGGACAGACAGAAATAACTGAATAGTATAAAGAGGGAAGACACCTGTATGCTGAAAGAGTAGTATGGTAATCAGGACAGCAGGACAGACAGAAATAACTGAATAGTATAAAGAGGGAAGACACCTGTATGCTGAAAGAGTAGTATGGTAATCAGGACAGCGGGACAGACAGAAATAACTGAATAGTATAAAGAGGGAAGACACCTGTATGCTGAAAGAGTAGTATGGTAATCAGGACAGCGGGACAGACAGAAATAACTGAATAGTATAAAGAGGGAAGACACCTGTATGCTGAAAGAGTAGTATGGTAATCAGGACAGCGGGACAGACAGAAATAACTGATTAGTATAAAGAGGGAAGACACCTGTATACCTATGATATCGATTTTTCTTTACATCTGAAGAGCATGACATATTACACATTCAATGGAATGAACAGTGTGTAATAAAATGTTTGATGTGTAAATTTGGAAAGGTCACTTCAATACTTAAAAGTACCATTCACTGCACACAGCCTGTAATTAGGCATTATCTATTCCTAAACACCTCAGGGGAGACACTGAGGTGTATCTGATGTGGTGGGTCTCGGGCCATCATACACACCTCGCTGATTTAATTAGGAAAACAACATAAGAACAAGACTTACTTTTAGCTCACACTTTAAGAAGAGAGTTTTGATAGGTGTAACCTAATCAGGTTGTTTATGGAAGAGAATATAAAATACACAGAAAAGATATATTTCTTGTAGACCAGTGTCTCAAACTTCACCACCATATAATATATTTATTGTGCTGTATCTACAGACACTTGTCTTACACTCCAATACTGACGACTATACTTAATACATACTTGTATCTTTGTAGACATTTTCTGTAAGTTTCCCTAGACTGAAAAAAAACAACAAAAAACACCAAAAAGGTTGAGTCCAAGTGACCTTTCCTTATTCTGCGAGAAAAAATTTTTGATGTTTAAAATTTTATCAAAATGTAGAAAAATTGTGTTTACATCAGCAGATTTTGAAGATTACATTGAGTGTAACAACTTAAACAAAAACTATTCTATATGAATATTCTAAACAAGTTATTTTACTTGATAGTAGGAAGTGTTTAATATTTTTATATGTAGATTTAATGTATATTTGTAAGTGTAGCTTTGAAATTTAACACATACTATTGGCTATAAGGCTGTAAGACTTACATACACATTAAACCTTTTGACACTGTCACCCTGTAGGGAGAAAACGTAAGAGTAAATCACAGCGAACTTTGATGCCTGAAAGATGTGTACAAATTGAACCAACCCTACCAGAACATTTATGTCGGTTTTATTTTTGTGTGCATTTTTTAAAGTTGCATTTAACATACATTTTATTACAAATTTATGTAAACTTTATAATAAAAATTTAGGTATAGTCGTGTAGTTTATATAGTGTCTGTTAAGGTCTAGCTGTGCAGTCACACTGCACTCGTTGATGAAGAGGGACTTCCAGCAGGTTATATTAAAATTCCTTCAAGTTGACAAACAGTCTACATCCTTGAAGCTGACAATAGCTCTATATACAAGATACCATCAACACTTCATCTAAAAATAATCAGCAGTGCTGAAGTCTTTGTATTTAACTTATCTTTGATTCTTATCTGAAGTGGCAAAAAATCGGTTGAAATAGTTTACTTTTGATGAAATGTAAAGACCTGAAAAATTGTTAAGGCTTATTTCTGTTGATTACAGTGTGCTATGAAATTGTTCTAATCTGCCTAGATAGAAGAAATGAACACTTGTCACTGGGCAACATGTGATGTACGGGGACCCTAATCAGTATTTTCTGACCGTAGGTCACAGAAAATGATGCTATGTTTAATTTCTCTTAAGAATCAGAAGATAACTGTAATTTCATGTAATTAAATAGGGTCTGATTATAAACAGATGTTTTCATGTTTGTAAGAATAGGAGAATTGTTTGGATGTAGAGCTTATTTCCTAATATAACAGCTTAACTGATAGGAAGACTGTGGTCATTGAATAGACACTAGAATAATGTGAACTGAACAAGGTACAGTATCTGACACCCTGCTGCTTATAATCAACCAACTTAGACATAAGGAGGATGAAAAACTGATATATCACCAAGCATTAGTACAAAGTGTTTTAATCACTAAAGCCATATTTAGATGTTTAGAGATGACACTGCTGGTAGGAATACAGAGATGACACTGGACAGACTGACCACAGGTAGAAATATACTGATGACACTGTACAGACTGACCACATGTAGAAGTATACTGATGACTCTGGACAGACTGACCACATGTAGAAGTATACTGATGACTCTGGACAGACTGACCACAAGTGGAAATATACTGATGACTTTGGACAGACTGACCACAGGTAGAAATATACTGATGACACTGGACAGACTGACCACTGGTAGAATACAGAGATGACTCTGGACAGACTGACCACAGGTAGAAATATACTGATGACACTGGACAGACTGACCACTGGTAGAATACAGAGATGACTCTGGACAGACTGACCACTGGTAGAAATATACTGATGACACTTGACAGACTGACCACTGGTAGAAATATACTGATGACACTGGACAGACTGACCACTGGTAGAAATATACTGATGACACTGGACAGACTGACCACTGGTAGAATACAGAGATGACTCTGGACAGACTGACCACTGGTAGAAATATACTGATGACACTGGACAGACTGACCACACGTAAAAATATATGATGACACTGGACAGACTGACCACAGGTAGAAATATACTGATGACACTGGACAGACTGACCACAGGTAGAAATATACTGATGACACTGGACAGACTGACCACTGGTAGAATACAGAGATGACTCTGGACAGACTGACCACTGGTAGAATACAGAGATGACACTGTACAGACTGACCACTGGTAGAAATATACTGATGACTCTGGACTGACTGACCACAGGGAGAAATGCAGACATTATGCCCTGCTATTTTATTAGGGGTATATAGTATATGTCTGTCTGTCCCAGTCTGTCCGTCCGATCCTATAATGTTGTGTCTATATCTGTGTCATATTATGTATATTTCATTAGTATAATAACATCAGTTGCTTCACCTATCATATGAAGATGGTAATTGGTCAAGGTAAAAGTGTCAAAGGTCACGAGACAACTTCTGTAAATTGATTAAACGATGATACTTAGATCTTAGGAGCAATGACGTGTGTTAGTCTTACTGATTACTTATTTTATCTCTCTTTATAAAATAGCCTTTCTAGAGAAATAAACAGAATTGGTTTGAGTATTGTTAAAGGTTGATGTGTGGCTGTCTGGGTATAATGGAGCATAAGTGGGAGGTGTCTGTCTTGATCTATAATAAACAGAAACCTTTAATTTCCTGGATACAGGTAAAGTAAAGGTCATTCTTATGGCCAAGAAATTCAAAAGGTCACTCCTACATTGCCATGATGTGACTTTAGAAGAGAGCATGGACAGGTCTTTGTCATTAAGATGGGTAAACATTAAAATTTGGTCAATACATGGGGATTTAGTACAACAACTGATCAAAAACCAGGGAAATTTGTTGAGTAAACAGGTAATTTTCAGGAGGATATACGTGATTTAACTAAATCCTTAGTCAGATAAATAGCCCTGTCCTTTCAGTGTGTGGTGTGACTGGAGTAGCAAACCATTACTGAGGTATATATAGACAGGAGAAAGTTGTGATCTCTCACCAGCTTGTTCCACCTCTCCTCGGCTGTAGAAATATACATAATCAGGAGTAATGTCTTACTTGTTTATATGTAAAAAAAAAAATGTATGAGGTCATTCTGTCATATCTTGTAAATATAAGGGACAGCTGATAAACATGTATGTATAACTTATTTAATGTTTATTATTTTTAATGGTTTTTTTTTTGCAGATTTCTTCAGGAAGGAAAAAAAACGAGATAGTGTTGAGCGATTATGGTATCTCAGTGTGAAGTGTTGGGCCAAGCTGTGGTATCCTAGGCCACACAGCAGAGGCAACTCTTGCCCAGCCCTGACTGGAGACACAGTGGGGCCAACCCTTGTGCCAGTCTTGACAGGAGACACAGCAAGGCCAACCCTGGTACCAGCCTTTACAGTAGACAGGGCAGGGCCAACCCTGGTATCAGCCTTGACATGAGACACAGTATGGGCAACCCAGGGTCCCAGATCTGACAGGAGGTAAAGTTAGGGCAACCCTTATCCAAGCCCTCTAGAGGCAACCCTGGTCTCATCCTTGACAGGAGACACAGTAGAGGCAATCCAGGGTACCAGCCCTGACAAGAGACAGCAGGGCCAACCAGGGTACCAGCCCTGACAGTTACATAGACACAACAGAGAGTCTCAGCCCTGACAGGAGATGCTGTAGAGGCAGCTTTGGTCTCAGCTTTACAGCAGACACAGCAGAGGGTCCCAGCACTGACAGGAGACACTCTAGAGCCTGCCCTGGTCTCAGCTCTGACAGTAGACACAGCAGAGGGTCCTAGCCCTGACAGGAGACACTGAAGAGGCATCCCTGGTCCAGCTCTGATAGAAGGCAAAGTAGAGAATCCAAGCTCTGTTTGGAGACACTCTAGAGGCAGCCCTTGTATCAGCTCTGACAGCAGAGGGTTCCTTGAGCTCTGACAGCTAGGGGACAGTTACAGAGTCCCTACGAGAGAGACACTTCCAATCCTGACATTAGATCCGAGGTAACAAATGACAGCTCCTGAGTGACACTAGTGTGTACAGCATGTCACACACGCTTGCCATCCTCTCACTGATTAGGCCTACACATAGATGTGTTTGTGACAGGTGATCTCACTCCTAACCTCAATTTGGAGAAATAGTTTCACACAGGTAGTCATTCTGTGTTTTTACCTGGATTTGATTGTGATCTACACATTCTACAGGTGATCTCTACTCTCTTACAAGGATTGATTGCTATCTTTCAATTATTGTGGGATTACGAGCTCAGCATGTGAAAAACAAACCACTGTGAATGAATTTGAAAGTTTGAATGGAACCTGGATTTGTGACCAGTATAAGGAGCCTGGAAATAAAAAGCTCAGCTGGAAGTGGTCTTAAAAAGTGAAATCTGATAGCTAGGTGAGTAGAAACATCAAAAAGCTGTAGGAAAAAAGTAACATTTGGGTATTGTAGTGGAAAGTCTAGAATGCATGTATGCCAAATAGGTTCAATAAGTCATTGGTAGATCTGGAGTAAACGTGAAGGGAGGCAAATTTATCAAGAGCAAGGTTGGGTTGAACAGAGGTACTGTACAGTCACTTTTGTTTTTATTTCTAAAATCCTTTACAATTTAAAGGTATCAGACTTTATTATAAGCAGAAATATTAATTGTTACCTATGTTTTACTTATGTTTCTGATTTTAACATTACAAAGTTTGTTACAAAGTTTACCGGTATATAATGCTTGTCATTATATCATTTGCAAGTCACTGTAGCTATTGACACTTGGTTACCTGAGATTTTTAGGACAATAATTGACTTGTTATCACTAATAACTTTATTTCTATGAAGTGTTGAGACATTGCTTCATTGCTTTACTTATGTTTCAACAATCACTTTGTTTACTCCAATTTTACTGTTTGTAAATATATCTTTATAATGATTTCCCCTTGAAATTTCGTTGATCCAATTTTCTCATTGACATTGTGTTGATTCAAGTTTATCATTGACACTGTATAAGCTAGATTTATTTAGCCAGATATTTTCCATTAACATAAAATAGCTGATTATGTTCTACTGAGATTTTACATAGCCAGATGTTTTACATGACATATCATACACATATATATAATGAGAGATTTCCCATTAACATATTATATAGTCAAATATTTACTATTGACAAATTATATAGGCAGTGAATTTCCATTGACATGTTATATGATCAAATATTGTCCATGGACATATTAGAACATTTCTATTGACATATTGTATAGCTAAAGGTTTCTATTGACATCTTGTATAGCTAAAGGCTTTCTATTGACATATTGTATAGCTAAAGGTTTTCTATTGACATATTGTATAGCTAAAGGTTTTCTATTGACATATTGTATAGCTAAAGGTTTCTATTGACATATTGTATAGCTAAAGGTTTCTATTGACATATTGTATATTGAGCTAAAGGTTTCTATTGACATATTATATAGTATAGCTATTGACATATTATATAGGTTTTCTATCACATATTGTATAGCTAAAGGTTTTCTATTGACATATTATATAGCTAAAGGTTTTCTATTGACATATTGTATAGCTAAAGGTTTTCTGTTGACATATTGTATAGCTAAAGGTTTCTATTGACATATTGTATAGCTAAAGGTTTTCTATTGACATATTGTATAGCTAAAGGTTTCTATTGGTTTAAAGGTTTCTATTGATTATATAGCATTTTCTATTGTATTGTATAGCTAAAGGTTTCTATTGACATATTGTATAGCTAACGGTTTTCTATTGACATATTGTATAGCTAAAGGTTTCTATTGACATATTATATAGCTAAAGGTTTTCTATTGACATATTGTATAGCTAAAGGTTTTCTATTGACATATTGTATAGCTAAAGGTTTTCTGTTGACATATTGTATAGCTAAAGGTTTTCTGTTGACATATTATATAGCTAAAGGCTTTCTGTGACATATATAGCTAAAGGTTTTCTATTGACATATTATATAGCTAAAGGTTTCTATTGACATATTGTATAGCTAAAGGCTTTCTATTGACATATTGTATAGCTAAAGGCTTTCTATTGACATATTGTATAGCTAAAGGTTTTCTATTGACATATTATATAGCTAAAGGTTTTCTATATATTATATAGCTAAAGGTTTTCTAAAGGTTTTCTATTGACATATTGTATAGCTAAAGGCTTTCTATTGACATATTATATAGCTAAAGGTTTTCTATTGACATATTGTATAGCTAAAGGCTTTCATATTGCTACATATATTGTATAGCTAAAGGTTTCTATTGACATATTGTATAGCTAAAGGTTTCTATTGACATATCATATAGCTAAAGGTTTCTGTTGACATATTGTATAGCTAAAAGCTTTCTATTGACATATTATATAGCTAGAGGTTTCTGTTGACATATTGTATAGCTAAAGGTTTCTATTGACATATTGTATAGCTAAAGGTTTTCTATTGACATATTATATAGCTAAAGGTTTTCTGTGACATATATAGCTAAAGGTTTTCTAATGACAGATTAACTCTACAAACCGAAGTTTCTTTGACTGAAAGGTCACAGCTGTAGCTGATGGTTGATATGAAATCCATTATAGTACCCAAACCACTGACTGTAGTATTGCGGCCTAATTATACTGTAAATAGTCATTAATTAGGGTTGTTAGCAACCTGTGAACTTCCTGCTGTCAATTTCAGCCCTTTGTTGGTAGTCTTATGTAACAAGTACAGTGTGTCTGTGTACATATGTATGGTATACATCTCTTCAGTGCAGGACTTGTTAGGGCAGTCCTAGAATCGAGGCTTATAAAGTTGTAAATATTCTACCTGTACAGATGTGATGTCTTAATTAGGCAGGTCACATGTTATTAGTAAGCCTTAGTATTTATATGTAACTGAAACATCAAGAAGTTCTGGTTGAGTGATTAAGTTAAGACTTTCTCTAAAAAGTATTTGAATTATAAATAGTTACGGCTTTCGTATTTCTGATCTTTGGAATATTTCTGATTCTACATTTTGAACGAAGGCAAGATAAGCTAGTAGATAGCTGCCTGTAGCCTAGTGCTTTTTTCTTTTAGTGCGAAATTTAAATTGAATGCATCGTAACACATCAGAAATTCACATTCGAAATCCAAATTCACATTATACCAAGGAATTCAAATTCTATTTATATATTCACATTTCTTCTTTTGTGTTTTGGTCTGTGATCATTATGAATGCACATATTTTACTGTAAAGCTTTGTGTTGATACATGTGTAATCCAGTTACTTATGTAGAGGTGATGTAATGTAAGTTGTAACTATCTACAGTTGATAGAGAATACATGTCTACAAAAACAGTTTAATAATTCCTTTTAAAGTTTGTCAAGTTCTTGTCAATAACTTACATATTAATATATATGTGCTAGGTTAATATGTAATATGTGAAAAACCTGTGCATAATGGTTGTTTTAGCTGTTAAAGTCAGACATATTTAGACTGTGTTTGATGTCATTACAAACATATATCCGTATAAAAATCTTCACACTCAATTAATATTGATGTAATCCATCCACATTATATATCTTGAAAAATTATTATGAATAATAAATATTATGAAATAATATTCATTATCACAAAAAAATGTTATGAAATAATATTCATATGTTGAATTATCTCGAATGCTCATTTCTTCAATATTTTAATATATTTAAACTATAACAAACATATCTTTATTGTAAAGTAATATACTTATAATTAACTTCAGTTTAAAAGTATTATAAGGATCTACTGAGAATTGTTTATGTTTACAAAGTACAGGTGACAAAAGTTTTGACCTTTACCCTCTGGGACATCATTTACACACAGATCTCTCTGTACAACTACACAAGAAAAATGATGTACAGTATATGAAATATTTTTATTTATGGGCTCACGTCAACACTAACAGTTACCACACAAACCTGTGGCGGTTTAAAGGAGTTTTTTTGTGATAAATACCTGATATACAAGCATCATACCGCAGCGTGGAAAATTCAATTTATCATTGTGCTTTTATTATGAAGATAGAATCAATTTTGTTGGTTTTGGCCTGGGGTAATGTTTGGAGCTGTAGTAGGGCATTCTGTCTTACCTGTACAGATCTATATAGTCATCACAACACAGGTGTAAATCTTCAGACATAAACCATTGGAGTGATGTTAGGTATACTGTCAGATCCCAAGGGAGCCACAGTCAGTAACAGCCCTTTTACAGTAAGTGTTACCTACAAAATACATTGTAACATCATATGGTCATCTTTTCTAATTTGAGTTGACCTTTTTTTTACAGAAACAGTTGGGCTACCTATATGGTTTTTACTGAATGTAACAATCAAACTAAGTGTGTTTGTTTTACAGAAAGTTCTTATAATATATGGTGACTTCAATTTGGTATATATCTATAACAAATAACACTGGCACCGAGGGTTAATCTGTAGGGTTGTCAGTTTGGTATCTCACTGGCACCTAGAGTTACTCTGTAGGGTTGTCAGTTTGGTATCTCACTGGCACCCAGGGTTACTGTGTAGGGTTGTCAGTTTGGTATCTCACTGGTACCCAGGGTTACAGGTTTACTATATGTATAAAGGGTTGTCAGTTTGATATCTGAATAGCACCCAGGGTTTTCAGGTTACCACAAAGGCTTATCGGTTTGATACCTTAGCATTCAGGGTTACATGATCACTATGTAGGTTTGTCAGTTTGATACCTTAGCATTCAGGGTTACATGGTCACAATATAGGTTTTTTATTTTGATATCTTGGCATCCAGGCTTACAGGGTTACTATGAAGGGTTGTCAGTTTGGTATCTTTTTGGCACAAGGGGTTATACCTTTATTTGTATTTACTCATTGCACTGAATATATGTATAAGGATTTTGTGTTGGATTTCTGATGGCTACAAATTAAATAGTTCGACAGTTGGCGTATTTTTCTTTTCTGGTTGAACTCTTTGGCCTTGTACTTCGGAGGAAGTCAGATCAGTTGAGCTAATGGTTAGAAAGTGATTACAGACGGGTTTTGTTTCATGAAGATAAAACTTTGGTGTTTAAACTCTGGCTGGCCTTGTACCACAGAGATAAGGTAAGTTAGGGGCAATCGTACAAGTACTTAGATAGTAATATCTTAAGCATTGGCCATAACTTTTGATTAATGGGATGTAAGAGATTGTTGAACTATCAGTATACTAGATAGAATCATACCTACAGATAAATCTGTTATTTTAAAGTGGCAGGGTAAGTCAACATCATTCCATAATCCTGTTTGATTCCATTTACTTTCTATTGAATGTGTTTTACCCCCTATACCGTATATGCTGTGGTGATGATTAGTTTTCTTTATAAGTAAATTTCTCTCTAATCCTTCCTTTATTGAATCAGTAGGACTTCTTATGCTATCATATATGGACATGTATATAACATGTCTTTTCTGTTTATTTTGAAAGATGTGAAAATGTAGTTCATGCAAAAATTATAATGTGCTTTGAAGAGAAGAGGATCTGAGGTCAGAGTGTGTGTACTATATGTGTGTTGAGGGGACAAGGGATGGGGACTGTTCCAAGTTGACTGGATCACAGTTTACTGGAGCGTAAACTGTTAAAGGAATTTTGAGTTTACTATAGATCACTCTAAAGGTGACGGATGTGGTAATATTGAATAAGGCGTAACTATCTCAGTAATCTGGCTTGCTTCTAGGGTTACATTTCTTTTGCACCTTTAATAGATTGTGTGGTTGTGATTTGAATAGATAAAATCATTCCAGGTTTGAACAGCAGTATTGAGGGATTAACTCTTCAAAAAGATGTCGGATTCTGTGGAATTCTCAATAAATTCTTCAGAGAAAAAATGTTTTGTTAAATTTGTCATTTAAAAGTAATTGTAAGGATAGCTAGTTTATAGGCAGTTACGTTAATGGGAAAGGCATTAAAACATAGCTTTGAAATGTTACACTCGGAGTGAAATTGAAAAAAATCACACATAACAAATACAAAATTCTGAGACATTTTTCAAAGTTAGGGGATATGTATGACATGCTTGATTGACTCTGTAAAGGTGAGAGATAAAGATAAAAAGGGAGATTGCAGTAAAAGGCTGGTGAACCAATGACATCGTCACCGACCTAAAAAGTAATGTAGTATAGTGGTGTCAGCATCATATCGCAGGGCCCCTTATGTCCCAGCAAACGCCTTATCTGGTGCATATCTAAGCACATACATAGTAGTTTATGGTGCATTATACACTGGTACTTCTGATACTAATTTACTTAAAATTACTTCAAATATGATTTACATGTACTCTGTAGTTTATGAAATTTTTGAGATTCCATTTTTGTCTCTTTGACATTTTTATTACAAACTTTGAAATATATGTTACAAAAAAAAAGGTTGACCTGCTTAAGCTTGATTTAGGGTGGTATTAGATCTCTCAGATTAAGTCGGCTCATGTCAGCTGTTAGTGTAACTACTGTGTACATGGCAGGGCAGAGGTTGAAATGCTGGAACCTGAGCTTTAGAGTCTAAAAGACGTTTTCAAAGGACAGACAGGGATTAGAGTAAGACGTAGTCAGAGGGTTCAAGGAAAAGTGGAAAGGGTTGCTGATAATTAGAAGGTAAGAAAAGGATGATGATAAAGGTGTAAGATGAGGAAAAGGAGGACAATGGAAGGTCAAGAAAAGGATTGTATAGAGTAGGTGATAGCATGAATTGAGGTGGCTGAGTTGAGATGAAGTCTTGGTTGAAGTGTTGGTCTGGAATCGGGTCATGAAAGAGGATTAAGGGAAGCAGGATACAAAAAAAAGATTACTTAATTGAGGCATCAGGTGGAAAGGAAGTGATTGACTTGTAATCATATGGCTGTCTATTGATATATATATAGGGGTCTTTTGAGTGGAACAGAGGTCAAAGGAGTACTTAATTTAAAGAAAAGGCCAAAGGTCAAAGGAAAAAGTAGAGGTCAAAGGTGGAAAGAAGGTTCAATGGAGGGGTAAAGGTCAAGGGAGGGAGCACAGGTCAATGTATGGAATAAAGATCAAGGAAGAGGGCAAAGGTCATGGGTGAAGTAGCAGTCATAGATGAAAAGAAGGGGTAGGATCAAAGGTTATGGTATAGGTGAAGGCTAAGATATAGAATGGTAGAGAACAAAGGTCAAGGGAGAGAGCAAAGTTTAATTTATGGAAAAGATAGAGCAGAGGTGAGAGAGGAGGTCATGGATGGGAAAAACCATTATGGGAGGGGCAAAGTACAAGGTATAAAGCAAAGGTCAAGAGAGTGAACAAAGGTTAAAGTATGGCACAATGATCAGGGGAGAAAGCAAAGATCAAATAACTGAGTAAAGGGCAAAGACAGGAGCAGCATTGGGAGCAAAAGTCAAGGAGGGAAGGAGAAGAGGGATGGAGAAGAGGGAAGGGATTAGAGATCAAGTATGGAAGTACAGTGTGAAGGAGGGACCAGAGGAAGCCTAGGTTAAGTAAGCTAGGTGAGGTATTGTAATGGAAGTATATCTGGTACTGTTGTATTGGTAGCAATCTGATCTGCATTCCTGGGACAGAATTTAAGGTCAAGGTCAGATGTCAAAGTCCAAATTTAAGACACTGAGAAGGCCAATGAAGGCATTTTGGTCAGTAATGAGTCTGGACAAGGTGGTAAAAGGGATGAGGATGTTGAAGGCAATGTGAAATTATCAAGCAGTTGAGGATAGAGAAGTTGACAGTTGATGAGGCAAGTAAAACAAAATGGAGGGTGGAAGGTCAGGTCATTTGAGGATTGGAACAGTGGTTGAAGATGAAGATGTATGTAGGTCGATAGGATAAAGTACACAATTATATCTGTGTAGACCGCAATTCAAAGTGACGTTTACTCCTTAAAGTCTGAAACAGGTGTTCTTTTGTGGTAAACCTTGTTTTTTTCATCCCAATCTTTTCAATTGTTGTAAATAATAATGAACAGAAAGGATCTACATCATTATTGAACTTAAAGATTAGAACATGATCAGAATGAGAACTGGATGACCTGAACTGTATGTATGGTATAGTAAGAGATTCCATAGACACGCAGTCTAAACGGAATCTGTCAATACACACTACAAAGGTAGAGTCTGCAAGGATCTTAATCAACATCCTTGTCACCAGGGTAGAGATCTGATTTCATGGCTCACAAGAATAAAATTGATACAGGATTGTAAAAGTTTTAGAGGCCTCCTACTGGTGATGTAATCGAAGAAGTTGATCTGAACAGATCAGAGTGATAGACATCTTGTAACAATAATGTGGCTTCTATAGTTGGGAGGAGTTGGTTGATCTGTTGGATGGCTGGGAATTTAGGGTTATCAGATTTTGCATATGAATTCTTTCTAGGTACTGATTAGAGGATATCCTTACTCACAAGTTATGTAATTAACCAGGATATCCTTACTCACAAGTTATGTAATTAACCAGGATATCCTTACTCACAAGTTATGTAATTAACCAGGATATCCTTACTCACAAGTTATGTAATTAACCAGGATATCCTTACTCACAAGTTATGTAATTAACCAGGATATCCTTACTCACAAGTTATGTAATTAACCAGGATATCCTTACTCACAAGTTACGTAATTAACCAGGATATCCTTACTCACAAGTTATGTAATTAATAAAATATCTCAATGATAGATTTTATCATTAACATTTTTGAAAAGCAAAGTGAAAGATATTTAAGTAAATTACATCAAAAAGGCATGATGGGTAACAAAATTGTGATCATTGATGCAAGGATATATACTACTACTGGTATACTGTATTAAATGATCTTAGAAGAGTTATCTCCCTTTAAAAGTTTGATTCATGTCATAATGTTTTAAGCACAGTGTATGGCATCATTTCATTGTTAGCTAGCATGTACTCTTAAGTTGAGGACTCAATTACGTTCTATATTTCAGAGTCAGCTTGCATATACCCTCAAGTTTAGAACTCCAATACGATCCATATTTCACTGTCAACTTGCATACACCCTTAAGTTAAAATCTCAATTACAATGTACATTATATGGTGAGGTTACATTTAATAGTGATTTAAATATGCCTATTGTTACATCATAAGTGTTGTAGTACTTGTAGTAAGATTATGTTAGTGATAGTGAAATAAAAAGTTTCAAGACTCTTAAACTTGCTGTTAAATAATGGTGTCATTTCTTACAATGATTCTCTACAAGAGGAGACTGTACATTTGTGCTAATACCCAATATCCTACTCATTTTTTCATAAACTGCTATGAAATACAACTATCATCACAGAGAGCTCTGACATAATAAACCACACAAGTGTGAGATTCTAATCTAGTGTACATAAGAAAACATAAGTGAAGAACATTAGGAGGAGACCTTAGGTCTCTGTAGTGCTGGCCTTGTTACGACATATCAGGTTACTGATACATGTGTGTGTCCCACTCCCCAGGTGTTCTGTTACCTGCCCCCTCCCCATCAGGTGTGTTCCGGGTGATGTACCACCATACATGAAGGGCCTATGTTGTATGGGGTGGCCTTGGCTGTTCATGATATCAAACTTACACCTTTAAAGACGCTCAAAGGTTTTAAGGGTTTGTATTGTATAAAAGTCAGTAAGGTGTGGAAGCACTTCCTTAAACAAATGGCAGACGCTTCAGGGATTGATCTGTCCTTTGTAATGTGCCAGTGAGGTATGTAACCGAACCTGAGTGTGGATATCTGGGGCCGACATCCCAGTATTAACCTTTTCTGTCTCTATCATTTTGATACCATTTTATACCGCCGCTGGAGAAAAGTCGCTTACATCCTACAGTGTCACTTGGGGCAATCTGTGCACTTTTCTTTCATAGTGATACCCATGGAAAAATTACCAGTGCTATTTAAGGTAAATGAGACTTTTCTTAGGAAATCATGTACTTACAAAAACTATGCAAATATCAATAATTTTTGGATGTAAAAAATGAAATATCTTATCATTTTAGCCTTGTATGTTTTTTGTTGGCAGAAATGTATAAATTGTACTTTTTCTGCCAACAATAGTGTGTGTTTTTAATTGAATCATATATAGAACTTTATCATATAAAATAAGATGATGCAGTGATCATTTAGTGTATCAGCCAATCCTATTCTCTATGAAGAAATTCTAACACACCAGTTTACTGTATTATAGATAGCTTCATATACCTTATTATTGTTAAGGCTTTCTTGTATTTATAAGATAGATGTCTGTGTGTTATACTACACAATAGACAGGTGAGTAACAACTTATAACAGGTGTGCTCAACGTTAAAGGCCACTAACCTGTTGTTTAAGTTAAACCTCGAACCTTAAATCAGGTGTGAAATTACACTGCACAACTGTTAACCAGGACACGATGGCCTAGATCAGTTGTCTTGCTGCCTCAGATACTTCTGTTTTTTGTGTGTGTTTTTACAGAGATTCATTGCTAATGTGATGTGATACTCTGCCTTACAGATTTTTTCCCCGACAATTGAGCAGTTTTCGGTAAACGAATATTTTTAGACAATACTGTTCTCTTGTTAAATGATTAATCTGTGGAAGGAACTGTGCTGTAATCTAATTTGCTTGCCAATGTTCTGTGGTGTTACAGATACCTGACCACTAATTAACAGGTACAATGTCACACGTATGGTCGTCAGATATGTGACCACTAATTAACAGGTGCAATGTCACAGGTATGGTCGTCAGATACCTGACCACTAATTAACAGGTGCAATGTCACACGTATGGTCGTCAGATATCTGACCACTAATTAACAGGTGCAATGTCACAGGTATGGTCGTCAGATATCTAACCACTAATTAACAGGTACAATGTCACACGCATGAATATTCGACACAGCTATCTGATCACTATCAGGTGCGATGTCACATGTATAAATGTCGCAGACATCTGACCACCAATTAACGGGTACGATTCACAATTCCACAATTATTTGTCATAGCCATTTGACCACTGATTAACAGGTATGATGTACGATGTCACATATACAGTCGTCTGAGACATCTGACCACTATATACAGGTATGATATATAATGTGACATTAATGGTCATCAATGACATCTAATCAGTAATTAATAAGTGTTGATTTTGTTTTATTACAGACAAGATGTGCGTAGCCAGACTTCGAGTGATTCGTTGTTGTCGCTCCCTCCAACAGCTCTTTGTTGTCATGGTAATTTTGGCCAGTTTTTCCACCTTACTTACCTATCAAATTGGGACTTACCTCCCTTGGACAGATTCAAAAGGTACAAGAGTGCAGAATCCTCAACCCCCAGGGCTGGAAAATCATCGCAAAGTTGGTAATATACCCGTTCCTCGACAACAACAATTGGAGGATCATCACAAACATAGACATCTGTCCCAGGCTTCAAAGTCAGCTCAGATTCTCACCAGGCTCCTACAGGTAAATCTCACAGATTCTCACCTGTGAATTTTACAAATTCTCACCACATTCTTACAGGTAGATACTAGTGCAGGTAAATCTCACTGACACCCACCAACCTAGTGCAGGTAAATCTCACTGACACCCACCAACCTAGTGCAGGTAAATCTCACTGACACTCACCAACCTAGTCAAGGTAAATCTCACCGACACCCACCAACCTAGTCAAGGTAAATCTCACCGACACCCACCAACCTAGTCAAGGTAAATCTCACAGACACCCACCAACCTAGTCAAGGTAAATCTCACCAACACCCACCAACCTAGTCCAGGAAAATCTCACAGACACCCACCAACCTAGTCCAGGAAAATCTCACCGACACCCACCAACCTAGTCAAGGTAAATCTCACCGACACCCACCAACCTAGTCAAGGTAAATCCCACCGACACCCACCAACCTAGTCAAGGTAAATCTCACCGACACCCACCAACCTAGTCAAGGTAAATCCCACCGACACCCACCAACCTAGTCAAGGTAAATCCCACCGACACCCACCAACCTAGTCAAGGTAAATCCCACCGACACCCACCAACCTAGTCAAGGTAAATCTCACAGACACCCACCAACCTAGTCAAGGTAAATCCCACCGACACCCACCAACCTAGTCAAGGTAAATCTCACAGACACCCACCAACCCAGTCAAGGTAAATCTCACCAACACCCAACAACCTAGTCAAGGTAAATCTCACAGACACCCACCAACCTAGTCAAGGTAAATCTCACCGACACCCACCAACCTAGTCCAGGAAAATCCCACCGACACCCACCAACCTAGTCAAGGAAAATCCCACCGACACCCACCAACCTAGTCAAGGTAAATCTCACTGACACCCACCAACCTAGTCAAGGTAAATCTCACCGACACCCACCAACCTAGTCAAGGTAAATCTCACTGACACCCACCAACCTAGTCCAGTAAAATCTCACTGACACCCATTTAACTAATAAAAAACCTCAGATCTAATAATTTCTGGAAACCTTAACTGTAAAGTTTACAGGTCTGATGACCATTTTATTTCTAGAAAGGAGGAGTGATGGCAACAGAGATACATTAAGTTGAGTTTATTGACATGAATAAGACCACATACTTGTATGCTGCACACATGGAAACTAGATTTTTAGAAACGATTTATACCTCCCATTCCTTGGTGTTCGAGAATGAACATGAAAGAGATTATTTTAAAAAATGGTCTCCTTGTTGAAATCATAATAAATGAAATCTTTGTAATGTTTTTACACAACTTTTGTAAATGACATATAATACTTGGTTTTTTATTTAATGTTATTTAGATATATTGTTAGACATTTATTATATTAAATACATGTTGGATGTGTTGTAACTATAATATATGAAAAATGTTTTGGGTAATGAGAAACACCATTACACTGGCCTGTTGTTAGGTATTGGGTGGGATCAATGTGAAGCCATTGTTGGAAAGAAATCAAAAACAGCATTCATAACTGTCAGTATCATTACTAGTGTAGACGAGGCAGAGAGGTTTTCTTTGGGGTGTTCGAGTTCTGAGAACACTTACCATAATATTGGTATAGATGAGGCAGAGAAGTTTTCTTTGGGGTGTTGGAGTTCTGAGAACACTTACCATAATATTGGTAAAGATGAGGCAGAGAAGTTTTCTTTGGAGTGTTCGAGTACTGAGAACACTTACCATAATATTGGTAAAGATGAGGCAGAGAGGTTTTCTTTGGAATTACCGAGTTCTGAGAACACTTACCATAATGTTGGTATAGGTGAGTCAGGGAGATAGTCTTGAGAGTGTCAGGCTTCGGAGCACACTTACCATAAAACTTTAAAAATGTTTGAGTTGGGACACTTAATTTCTTTAGTAGATATTCTTCAAAGAACCAGGGTTCTGAGAACATTCACTGTAATATCAGTAGTGGGTGGGCAGGGAGATTTTCTTCAGAGTATCTGGTTTCTGAGAACATTTACCGTAATATCAGTATTGGTGGGGTGGGGAGATTTTCCTCAGAGTATCAGGATTCTGAGAACATTTACCGTAATATCAGTATTGGTGGGGTGGGGAGATTTTCCTCAGAGTATCAGGATTCTGAGAACATTTACCGTAATATCAGTATTGGTGGGGTGGGGAGATTTTCCTCAGAGTATCAGGATTCTGAGAACATTTACCGTAATATCAGTATTGGTGGGGTGGGGAGATTTTCCTCAGAGTATCAGGATTCTGAGAATGTTTACCGTAATATCAGTGGGTGAGGCAGAGAAGATTTCTCCTGTATCAGAGATATAGTTTGGTGAATATGATTGATATGCTGTATGTTGATATACTGGATTATGTTTAAAACTAAAATAGAAATCTTGCTGGAGTTTTTACACTTAGACTCACTTCACACCAGAAACACAGTTATCACGTGTCCCCAAGGTCTTAGGCATAGAGAGTGCTGAACTTCCTGGTGTTTCTCTGATGTAGAAATTAGTTAAAAAGGAGTATCCATCTTGACTAGTTCCTGGTATCATTCACTCAGAACTGAATAAAGTATTTCTGTGTCCATTTGCTTTTTGGTTGTTTTTGTTTGTTTTTTTTTTTGAGATTCAGATCTGTTCAAATATTGATACAAATTACATGACATCTGAGAATTATGCCAAACAATCGTGGCTGTCTTCATCCTGCTTAACACCAGTTTTTTGATACACAGCTTATTTATTTAAGATTTTAGTATACAGAGACCTTTCACAAAAACCTTTAGGTATTAAATGCTTTTGAACTAACGGGGCCAGTTTCTCATACACCATGCCTGTTTATATGCGATACATGTGTCTAATTTATGATATTAAGAAATACAGTGTTTTGTAGCAGCAGGTTTTTGCTGATTGCTATGATAAGTGGTAGAGAGTTGGGTGTTTATTTATCTACATTTACACAACTACAGCTGGGCAATCCATGCATGTGGATGACAACAGGTTATCTAGGTATCTAGCAGAGAAACAAGCTGGCTGTTTGTGACATTATGTGGAACAGAGATTCGTTAAGTGGTGCTCAGTGATTGGAGTATAATCTAAAATTTCAATGTCCGCCTCATTTCCTACTTGGATATCTGCCAAAACTTACAGCTGATTTAATGAATTGACAAATATTTTGTGGGTGCATCTATATAACAAAAGTTTAACTATATAGAATTTAGTAACATTACATAATAGTGAGATAGGTTTAATAATACAATATAATACAATATTTAAACAATAAACCATATTTTTCAAAGGCACAATGTTTAGGATTATTAACCAAAAGTTAACACAGTCAGGTTTAATAAAAAAATCTAGCAGTATTATAGTATGAAGACGATTATAAAATTTGGTATGCCAGCAAATTAAGCTTATAGAGTAAAATTTGGTTTAAAAAGTGAAAATAAGTGTTATAAAAATTTGGTATGAAAAGCAACAGGTTTTACAGAATTGTCTAGGGTGAGTCCACACAATTAAGATATTGTTAGTGTACAGGTGAGGCTCGGACACAACAGGTAATTAATAGATGACACAGGTGACATATGACAGAAGATGGGCTTGACCTTCCTGTTCATGACCTGTAGATGGCCAGAGGCTGACAATCGTACCATAAACATTCCCTTGGGTGGAGTGTTATGATCAGTGGTCAATGTTATTATGATGTACGATAGAAATTGATGAAGTGATATAGTGTTAGGTAGATGTCTGATAGATTTATAACTAAAGCATTCTAAGGAATTTATCAATAAGTTGACACATGGCAACATAACACGCAATATATTTTTGTAGAGCTCCGTTTTCATGGTTTTTCAAAATAATATATTTCAGAGTACCGGTAGTTTATTCATCTATAAAATTGATGAAGAAACAAGCAAATGAATTTTATAATACTAAAAATTCATGACAAATTTTTAAATTCAATTTTAAGATGAAACCATGGATTTGGGATGAAGTTCCAATACACTATATGATCACAAAAGTTAAACCCTCAAAATCTGACCATTTTACAGTATTTTTTTAACTATGTTGTCTAGGTTGATCTTTCATTAAATACTTGTGTCCCTGTTTCAGCAGACAGTGATGTAGATATATGTACAGGTAAAATTTAAAACTAATATAACTGCTTCAATCGTCCAGGAAAGTAATATTTTACCTTAAAGGGTGTAGAAGTTCTGTCCATCCAAGGGTAGGGTTTTATCTTATATCCTTATCATTAGGTACCCCAGTTCTACACCTGAGTGTAGGGTTTTATCTTATATCTTTATCATTAGGTACCCCAGTTCTACACCTGAGTGTAGGGTTTTACCTTATATCTTTATCATTAGGTACCCCAGTTCTACACCTGAGTGTAGGGTTTCATCATATATCTTTATCATTAGGTACCCCAGTTCTACACCTGAGTATAGGGTTTCAACATATATATGTATGATTAACTTTCTTTTCAGAATTTTCAAGACACAGTAATTTATTGTAAGAAATTCTAAATCAAGTTTTTGTGCTGAATCTTTGAAATAGGTTTGATCCTTATGTTCTAAAAATAAAAAGACCTTTTCTATGACATCAAATTCAGACAAATTTTAAAGAGAATCCAGTACTGATTTGGTACTGAAACATATTGAACTCAAACCTTTTCATTTACATTCTTCTGATGAGAGAAGATAAAAAAAATACCCTTTACTTAAATTGAATATCCTGTTAGTTTTAAATTCTTCTTTGTAATGATACGGGAAAGGAAGACTTTATTTGTATATAAGATTGGTGTTGTGGTTCCTACCTCCTATTTCTAGACAGTAAAACTTTGTAGAACTCCAACAAGTCATATTCTGACCACCTTCAGAAGGGTTCTGTTTGGTTGATCTTCCTGAATCAGACACAAATATATCTACTGTGTTATAAAACAAGGACCTAAAGATTAAAACTGTGTTCCCTTCTTTACAGCTAGAGGACCAGCTAATCGCTGTTTCCAATCGACGGAAGGTTCTTGTGCTAGGATCCAATGAGAGTTTCTCACCAGAAGCTGACACCCTCAGAAGATCCTTTCATGAAAATGACCTCAAAATGGTTGCCAACATTGGTGAGTTTTGTATGCTTATTTTGAACTTGAAGAGATTTAATCTTTTTTTTTTTTTTTTTGCATCACGAGTGAAATGGCGAGTAATAGTCCCTATTTCTATGTACTGTGGATTGAAAACCTGTGTTAATTCAACTCACTTCATTTGTGATCATTTTGTGATAAACATATATTTCTTTTCAGAAATATCAAAATAGCATAATTCTCATCTTTAGTGTGGAAAAAACTTGTAGTTCTGTGATACTCTATATATCTAACAATAAGCCCATGACTGGCAATAAGCCCACCCACATCTTTTTACCTTCCTGTAAAAACTTCATTATTGTGCGAATAAGGCCCATCACTACAGAGTTTCTGTGTAGGCTCGATGGGCTTATTACAGGACAAATACGGTACTTCTTAAATATTGGTAAACATCCTGTTAGAAATGCTGTGAATTAATCCATTCTGCGATCTGAGAATATTTTACTGACGCTGTTTATAGTGTTATTCGTTTAATTTGTTTATCTTTTCCTACATCTGTGTCTCTTCAAATCTACGAGAGATGAAAGAGTGGTTTTGAAAGGTGTGAATGTGTAGAAGATTTCACCACTGATAGTAATCTCCATTCATTGATGTACTGGTGTGGTACACAGGTAGAAATTGGTGGCCTTGTCGGGTGGTATTCTTTCCATCACAGAGTTGAGGCCTTTTGAAAAATAAAAGATATTTGTTAAGAGTTAAAGATTCCTGGCGTGAAATTGTAAACAGATATATCACTTGTTCAATGTTCATGTAGTTTGTAACTGTGATGAATGACAAATTGACAGGGATGATTTATGGAAATTATGTTAAAAGATTTAGAATTAAATATAAAGTGTTTCTGTAAAGTGTGACAACTTTTCTGTATTACTGACACACCAGTACAACTGTATACAACGTAGCACAGTCAAATGTATCTTATATATTGGGAAATATCCAGGTTTAACACTGTAGGCTTTTTGTTTTCCAAGACTGTGGTGATATATTATGTACCAGTTATCACTACCTATAGATATATATATAATATTTACCAGAAAAATGTACATCTTACCAGTGAAAAGAGAATTCAGGGGACGTAATTTCCCTAAGTATATAGAATCCATATATAAAGTCTAACTTAATTGTTTCAAAGTTTTTAGGATCTAGAGAAACTGTCGAGTATTTCTATTAATCATAACTTGTTTAAAGAAAAGAAAGTATGTACTAACGCTCTGAGATAAACACGGCCTTCGAGTTATTAGCAAGAGTTGGACATGATGAAGTATGACCTTCTGAGGATATATAATTACAGGGATTACAAAAATAACATGTACAAATGTATTGTGATGCGTTACTGTAGATATTTTCTAGCCCACCATCATCAGATATTCCTTCAGTTTCGTGTGTGGGTTTCCCTTTATCCCTAGTTGTGCCTGTTTGATTTTGATACTGATCAGAAAAACAAAATGGCTGACAGGTGGACATTTTGGATTTTGACTTTGAAAGTTTGTTATCGCTATTTGTTGAGAAATACTGCATTTATCTTCCTCATATTTCCATGTATAGGTTCCTCTTGGTTACTAGTTGTGCCTGTTTGATTTTGGAACTGATCAGAGAAACAAATGGCTGACAGCCATCATAGATTTCACCTAGTAAAGATTGTTATCCCTATTTCTTAAGAAGTGCTGAATGGACCTGTCTCAGATTTCATATGTAGGTTCCCTTTGGTCTTTAGTTGTGCCCACTTGATTTTTTGGACTTATCAGGAAAATAAAATGACTTCCAAGTGACAATTTTGAATTTGGCAGTTTAAAGATTATCATCACTATTTCTGCAAAGGGACATTCAAATTTATTATTATTAAGAGCAAAAACAGAAAAGAGCAGAGAAAAGAATGGAAAATATCCAGTTTTCAAAGATCTTCTTGGACTTCTTGTATGTATGTTTATATATATATCTGTATGTAACTGCATTTTTTCTAGAGAGACCTGGCGTGCCAATCAATTTGGAGAAGGACACAAGCTTATCAAGGGAATGGTCCATGATCTGGTGTCTATCTCACAATTGTACCTCCAACTTACTACGACATATCTACCAGCTGGTGAGTCTTACCCTGTCATTATCTGGTGTCTATCTCACAATTGTACCTCCAACTTACTACGACATATCTACCAGCTGGTGAGTCTTACCCTGTCATTATCTGGTGTCTGTCTCACAATTGTACCTCCAACTTACTACGACATATCTACCAGCTGGTGAGTCTTACCCTGTCATTATCTGGTGTCTGTCTCACAATTGTACCTCCAACTTACTACGACATATCTACCAGCTGGTGAGTCTTACCCTGTTGTTATCTGGTGTCTGTCTCACAATTGTACCTCCAACTTACTACGACATATCTACCAGCTGGTGAGTCTTACCCTGTCATTATCTGGTGTCTGTCTCACAATTGTACCTCCAACTTACTACGACATATCTACCAGCTGGTGAGTCTTACCCTGTTGTTATCTGGTGTCTATCTCACAATTGTACCTCCAACATACTGTGACATATCTACCAACTACCATGTAACCGATTTGTTGATATCAGTGGTTTAATGAAGATGCAAAAACAAAATATTAACTAACACTCTCGAAAAAGAAATTGTTCAGTTGTTTTAATTTTAACCATATTGATCCCTTACTTAGTCTAATATGCCTGCTTACAAATCCTGACTCATGAGACAGGAGGTGAGCTGATTGAGGGTTTTACTTCATTAATTTTAATTTTGTATATGCATCTTACAATTGTGTCAGGTTAGAGTGGAATTTTTTTAACTAATGAAATAATTTGGTATACTCTACTTACCTTTCACGCAAAATGTTGAGCTCATGTACAGTCTAGATAAATGTTGTTACATTGATATCAAGGTAAACTGGATACCTACCCTATAACAGATATAAATGTTGTTATGTTGGATACCTACCCTATAACAGATATATATGCTGTTATGTTGATATCAGGTAAACTGGATACCTACCCTATAACAGATATATATGCTGTTATGTTGATATCAGGTAAACTGGATACCTACCCTATAACAGATATATATGTTGTTATTATCTGATATATATGTTGTTATGTTGATACCTACAGGTAAACTGTCTATCTACCTACCCTATAACAGATATATATGTTGTTATGTTGATATACCTACTCCAACTTACCTATAACAGATATATATGCTGTGTTATGTTGGATACCTACCCTATAACAGATATAAATGTTGTTATGTTGGATGGACCTACCCTATAACAGATATATATGCTGTTATGTTACAATTGTACCTCCAATATATATGCTGTTGTTATATCTAATACCTACCCTATAACAGATATATATGCCATATCAGGTAAACTGGATACCTACCCTATAACAGATATATATTTATGTTGATATCAGTTGGTAAATATAAAATACCCTATAACAGATATATATGTTTTTCTGTGTATTTCTGTTACACTTGAGATCTTCCGTATAACAGATATATATGTTGTTATGTTGATATCAGGTAAACTGGATACCTACCCTAAACAGATATATATGTTGTTATGTTGTTATAATTTTAACTGGATACCTACCCTATAACAGATATATACTTAGATATATATGGATACCTGATATATATGTTGTTATGTTGATATCAGGTAAACTGGATACCTACCCTATAACAGATATAAATGTTGTTAGTTGATATCAGATAAATGTATGATATATATGTTGATTACTATATATGTTGTTATGTTGATATCAGGTAAACTGGATACCTACCCTATAACAGATATATAATGTTGTTATGTTGATATCATTAATTTATAATTTTGTATATGCATCTTATAACAATATATATGTGTTATCAGGTTATATATATGGTTATTTTGATTTAACTAATATAACAGATATAATGTTGTATATCTAAACTGGATACCTACCCTATAACAGATATATATGTTGTTATGTTGATATCAGGTCATGTACAGTCTATATAAATGTTGTTATGTTGATATCAGGTAAACTGGATACCTACCCTATAACAGATATAAATGTTGTTATGTTGATATCAGGTAAACTGGATACCTACCCTATAACAGATATAAATGTTGTTATGTTGATATCAGGTAAACTGGATACCTACCCTATAACAGATATAAATGTTGTTATGTTGATATCAGGTAAACTGGATACCTACCCTATAACAGATATAAATGTTATGTTGATATCAGGTAAACTGGATACCTACCCTATAACAGATATATATGTTGTTATGTTGATATCAGGTAAACTGGATACCTACCCTATAACAGATATAAATGTTGTTATGTTGATATCAGGTAAACTGGATACCTACCCTATAACAGATATAAATGTTGTTATGTTGATATCAGGTAAACTGGATACCTACCCTATAACAGATATATATGTTGTTATGTTGATATCAGGTAAACTGGATACCTACCCTATAACAGATATAAATGTTGTTATGTTGATATCAGGTAAACTGGATACCTACCCTTGCCAGTCAGTTGATGTCACCTGCCAAACTGTGTCTTGCCCAGACCTCATTACAAAATATCCTGGATGGTAAGTTTCATTTTTGCACATTTGGGGTTCTTTATAGATGTGAATATCTTCTACATAAAGACATGTCCTTCTTCATCTTAAAATTAAGTCAGTTATAAAATTAGTGATACATTTAAAATTTCAGTTCTGATAGCCTCATTGGGTTGATAAGGAATAAGCAGAAGACATCCATTGAATATTGGAGTTTTATATCTAACTTATTTGCACGTCATCTGACCCAAAGTGTCATGATGACCTTTAGCCATCATGTTTTGCCTTTTGTCCAATGTAATATGTAAACTTTTCAAGTTTGAAGTTATTTTAAACTTGCCTTGTATGAACCTGAAATGACCGAAAAAGTTGTTAATTTTTGGATTGGTCTGTTGGGTCTGGATTGGTCCCAAATCCAAAATGGCCTCTACATCTTGAAACAAGTTTTTCCAATGTAATTACCGTAGCTGAAACTTATCAAGAATGATCCTGTGATGACCATGTCTGAGTGTTGTTAATTTTTGGGTTGGTCCAAAATCACCTCTGAAGCCACCATCTTGAAATACACATTTCAAGAAAAAAAAAAAAAAGTTTTTTTTTGGTGGCATGGTCTGAATTTACATTTTTGCAGGCACATTTATATTGATATATTTTATATAGAATAGAAATCATTGTCTGCAGAAGCCAAAGAAGGCAGAAAGGATAAGCGGACAGTCTTGTTTTTATCAATTTTTGAAAAATATACTTCTATAGAAGTACAGTGGCCACTTTGTACCATGATTGTGCAATCAATTGAGGGTGCCAAATTTTATAATAGACCCTTCAATCATGAGTACCTTCGTTACAAATAAACACTGAAGATTAGGTACTCAGCGTGGGCTGTAAAAGCATTAAGAAACAGCATATGTATTCTAAATCAAATTGCTTATGTTTTCAAAAAGATAAATAGTTTGAAAGGAAAACACTTGTTTATAAATGGACCTGATGGTTAAGTTGATGTTATGGATCCTAACTAGAATTTGAGTGACGACTTCCCTTGGTGTACCTGTTGATGGACAGGTATAAGCTGATTTGGAATATTTACATACACACACCCATGACATACAGTTCCTTGTAACCATAAACCTTTAGCTGCTTACATCAACTGAGGGCTTTATTTATCATTTCTCAGTACGTCATAACAGTTGGTGGAAGTTTGGTAAATCTGCCAAGATTTCTCACACTAAATCCTATATACAACCTAGAACTGTTAGGAGGACGTCTGTTTGTATAACTGACACAATATCTGGCTGCTGTCCATAAAAAATGACTGATGACATCAAACAAAAAATCTCATCAACCAGTTTTATGTAGCTGTATGTATCTATATCCACAATTCGTACTTGGTGTATAAATTTTGTCTCTCTGTTTCTGTCACTTTTATCTGTCTTTCACAACCATCTGTCTCTTTCCACATTTTTGTAGACATGTGATATTGTGTATTCAGGAAATACAGATAATTTTCATGGTTTTACTCTTTTCTCTTTCAGAGCTGTCTCTTTATTTACAGACAGTCTTCTGTTTATAACTTTTAAGTCCTTTTATAGAGCTGTCCCTCTACAGTTCCTGTAAAGACAGTCTGCCTATAACATTTGGTCCTCTCACAGAGCTGTCCCCCTATAGTTTCTGTATAAACAGTCTGTCTATAACTTTTCATCCTTTTTCAGAGTTGTCCCCCTATAGTTTCTGTATAAACAGTCTGTCTATAACTTTTCATCCTTTTTCAGAGTTGTCCCCCTATAGTTTCTGTATAAACAGTCTGTCTATAACTTTTCATCCTTTTTCAGAGTTGTCCCCCTATAGTTTTTGTATAAATAGTCTGTCTATAACTTTTCATCCTTTTTCAGAGTTGTCCCCCTATAGTTTCTGTATAAACAGTCTGTCTATAACTTTTCATCCTTTTTCAGAGTTGTCCCCCTATAGTTTTTGTATAAATAGTCTGTCTATAACTTTTCATCCTTTTTCAGAGTTGTCCCCCTATAGTTTTGGTGTCTGTCTATAACTTTCCATTCTTTTTCAGAGCTGTCCCCCTACAGTTTCTGTATGGTGATGTCTGACTCTAAGACTCTGCTGCAGCCCCCAAAGTATCCTAGTCCTAGCCTCGAGTATGCTATCACACCACGCCATTCCAGACTGGATGATGTAACGGTTACCAGACTGCTACATCAAACACAAATGTAAGATATGCATTGTTTTCTTTTATTGAATAACTCAAATGAAATGATAATGGATGTCACTCGCCATGAAGACATATGTTTGTTTGTTTGTTTGCTTTAGTGATATACAGTAAATACTAACTAGCAGTTATATTTCAGATATCGTGGTGATTGTAAACTAACATTCATTGACACAGGATTGGTTGAAATTCAGTTGTATCAATTGAATATTGATATATGAAAAATATAATGATAAAAAAGTTAATTCAGAACATATAAGAATGTTATGGTTTTATTCAACAATTCTTTAATGTTTTGAAACTGTGAAATTTTGAATGTGAAACTGTGAAGTTTTGAAGCTGTGTTGACTTGATTTCAGACATCTAGAGAAAGACACAGTAGTGTGGACTTCACCCCGAGGTTTTCTATTGCTTGGAAACCATTCTCTAGCTTTACGACTCTCAGTGTTGGTCTCTTCCTTGTCCCCACTACGGGTTTATCTCCATCCCAAGGGATCACGGCTGGGACAGCAGTCTTTTAAGGTTAGGACTTTTTCTCACTTTTGTATATTCTTTCCTGACCCCACCACTGGTCACACACTAAAATAATTCTGTGGAACTCATTATTTGGGTACACCAACCCAACACAATCACTGTAGACACCTTTTGATATATAAGATTCTGCCCTTTCTATTTTCAATAAATATAAGTTTGAAAGTACTTGGTTTGAGTCATTAGCACAAAGCTTAACATCACCCTTCATAAAAATTATATATTCAATATCACAAACACATCATGAAGGATCAGAAAAAAAAGTTTCTCCTGGGATTAAACTAGTGAAATTGAATACCAAACAGGTTTTTAAAACCAACTAACTCCAAAACAAAAAAAATGTAACATCTAAATGTCAATAAAGTGTTTGTAATACCAACTGTTACACCGTTACAGGAGCACAACACTATACTGACAGTCCGCAGGGCCATCACACAGGAGTACGGTCAACAAGCTGCCACCAAGTGGTGGCTCAATTTACAACACAAACTTGTGGCTCTTCTTCTCAGCACAGAACTTGACACACACACAAGTAATGATTCTGAGGCTTGTGGGTAAGTACACATCCAGTCTAAAAATAAAGGTTATGAAATTTTATTGAATAAATTTTTTTTGTATATAAAAAATCTTAAAATGATTTACTTAGTTAATTTTAGACACATTTTTTATTCGATAAGATACTACCTGTCTGTATTAGATCTAAATGCAAAATGCAAAGACATTAATAGAATTATTAAATCTTTAATTTGTTATGTTTGATACAGATGTCCGAGGTGTTCCCAGCTTTTGGATATTGATGTGATATTTACTACAGACTTTCAGACCATCATACTTCAGGTAATTTGTTGTAACAGTTATATTAACTAATTATTGAATCAATTGATTTTTAGTCTTTCTGTTAATGATATTTCCTTGACCTTTGACTTATTCAAGAATCAGTTGACTTTTACCCTTTCTTATGACCTTTTAGACATTTCTCTGACCTTTTACTAGTTTAGGAGTCACCTGACCTTTACCCTTTCCTGTGGCTTTGAGACATTTCCTTGGCCGTTGTCTAACTTAGGAATGACTTGACCTTTAACCTTCTTGCGACCTTTGTGACATTTCCCTGACCTTTGTAGGTGTCTGTGCCAGAGTTCACAACCAGACTTGTGGAGGTGTTGGAGGACACTGTGACTATGATGGCATCTGTTGATCGCATCGCTATGGATGTGGCTGCAGTACTAGACAATGTTGGACAAGATGTATACCTAGCCAATCAGGTACGAGTATAGTGAGCTAATTCTGATGTCAAATATATGTTTTATGTAGGTATTTGACTTTTTGATGTTATCAACATGAAAAACATCTTACATGTTCCTGGTAAAATTTTCTGGTCAGTTTTTGGTCACATATGATTGTTTTCTATCTCTAGGATTGTCCTGGAAGTTTTGGAGTGTGCCTTACAGACCATGATCTTGTCTACCTCCTGGACAACAAACAACAGTTTCGTGCACCCACCCAGTTTCTGAAGGTATTTTAACATGTACACTACAATTGACACTTATGAATAACATTGTCAATACATTTTCTCTGTCAGTTATACTACTGTTATGTAATCACATATACATGTTTGATATCCCATGGACTTCAACATTTCCGACATTCCATCTGTGGTTAAACTCTTTTTATGCGCTCTGAAGGAAGGGCATATAGTTGCTGCTTTTCTGTCTGTCCAGCTGTCGGTCAAAAATTTTGTCCAGAACATAACACAAAAACTATAAGAGGCATCAACATAAAACTTCATTAAAAGATAGATCTCAATAAGGAGAAGTATAGTGCACCACAGCCATCACTCCCTTTTGCATAATCTAGGAGTTATAGCCCTTTGTTATTTTTCATACTTGAATTTTGTCTGGAGCATTACACTAAAGTTATAAGAGGTATCATCATGAAGTGTCATAGGTAGATAGATCTCATGGAGAAGGAGGGCAGTGTGTAAGAGTCATAACTCTCTTATTGCCCTTTCTAATTTTTTACACTTATTGCCTGTTTCCTCTTGTTTACTTTCTTCCACCTTATAATGCCTCTTTCCCTCCTCTCCTGTCCAGCAAGACTGATTATTAATGGACACAACTTGTGTTTTGATATGTGAAATACTTGTAGATTTAATTCTGAATTGTGTTTGTAATTACATGTTGATTTCTGTTACAGATTTATCCTCATCTAAAATCTAGTCAGTATGCAGGTGTCATAAACAAACTGCGACAAACCTCCATACTGTCCAGATCTGGGTCACTACATCAACTCAGTGGTGTAGAACTTTCAACCAATGACAAGCAGTCGATATGTCACATGACTTCGGACCTCCACTCACTGTTGACAAGTATGGAGAATAGTTACCTGGATGACAGAAGTGACCAAGGTCCAACACTGGAGGAAAAAGTTGTACAGAGGTCAGTGTCACATGATGTCAATTTTTAGGTTGTCTGACCCGAAGGTTCAGGATGACAATAGCTATTGTGCTTCGGTTGTCGTTATGTGTTGTGTGCCTTGTGCGGTCTGTTGTGCAACCTCTGCCGTGCATAAAGTTTCCATTCAAAGGACTTTTTCTCAATACCCAAAAAGAGCTACCAAGTTTGATAAAATGAATGACTTTGACCTATTTCCAAGGTCAAAAGTGTCAAATATGTCGAAATCTATAAATTATTTCTTATCAGTAAACTAAAGTCTTAGGATGCTGATATTTTGCCTGTGTTATGCTGGGATGAAGGGTTACAAATGTGTTAAAATTTTCTAATTTCTCAGAAACAAAAAGGTCCAGGCTGTTGATATTGGTTCTTTAATAGATGAGTAGATGAAGGGCTGTAGATCTGTTCAAATAATTGACCTTGACCTATATTCAATATCTCTTGGGTAAAGTGAAATTTCTGTTTCAACAACCAATAGGTATGAAGTAATGGCATTTGTGTATTAGCATGTATAAAAAAATGTTTTGAAGTTTGCAGAAAATGTTTTTATGAACCAATGTTGTTTTCTTGTAAGCTGTAGTGTAGTTGAGCAATTTATTTTAGGCCTATTTCATATATAGGTGTTTATAGTCAGAGGACCCTTAAGGCCCATGGACCTCTTATGTATACTCTACATCAATTTTTGATAGGAGGATAGTGAAATACATAGCATAATGTCCCTCTTTCTTTCATTAAGATTTGTAGGGTTTGTTATAGTTGCATGTAGTTATGTTTTCTAAAGTGACATTTTGGTTAGACAGTTGTCTTGCTTTTCCCTACTTTCATGCAAACCAGTGGATGTTGCTAAAAAAACAGTATTTGTTGTGCCTGTTTTGTTTAATTTCCAGCGCTGTTGCTAATTACTACAATGATGTTATTTAGGAGAAGTTGTCTTTTAAATCATATCACTCAGTTTACAAAGATAGGTTGGTAAGAATAGTCTTGAGCTCATTTTATTTAAAATCACTGTAAGATATTTGATATAGATATATAAAAATGTGTTTTTATGTGTCATTTTTTCCCTGGTTTTCACCATTGTAAGATTGTATGTTCCAGGCCACGAGCCCCAGTACAGCCTCCATTACAGAAAGCTCCCACAGGTAGGTGTTGCTTACCAAATGTGTTAAATTTTTATATCATCGAAGACCAGAGTATTGAATCATGTTTTTAATAATCTCTCTTTTAGAGAATGACTTCAGTTATTGTCATATCTAAGCAAACTGGCAGTTGCTTACCGAAATTTGAATTTAAATATTCATGTTTCCATTTTTCAAAAGGGAGACCTGGGCAGCTGGACTGTAGTAATGGTAAGATTTCTAGCATATGGTCATTTGTGAAATGCTTCTACTACTGAAACCTGTGAGAATCTAGTTGTCTCCCTTTTGTGTCAGGATGCATGTGTTGTCTCCTATGTGTATCTAATAATTAAAACCAAAGTGAGTTTTCTTCCTTTTATATCTGTTCATGACATCAAACTGCAAGAATTTTTGCCATTTGAGTAGATGTGTCTCTTTCATCTATAACAACAAAGTATAATTAACTGATGTCTCTTGATATGAAATGAGAATGAGTTGTCTACCCTTTCTTTCAAGCAATACTATACAACATTTTGTCTTTTTGATGTAAATATCATTTTACATAAGTTGTCTCCCTTATGATTCTCTTTGTTACCCAGCATTTACATATACGCCATGTATATTTTGTTTGTTTCTTGCTTCCAGAAATGAAACCCACTTGAATTGTCTCCCTTGCATGCAGATAAAAACTTTAATGAGATATTACTCCTTTTATCCTTCCCAGACCCGAGAGATGCACCTTACCTCTCAAGCATCCAAACCATCCCAGAACTCTCTCTAACACCGAACTTTGACCCCAGTCACCTGACCTATCATGCTGAGGTGGACTATGATATGTTCCTGTTAAGGATAACTGCCAAGGCTCGAAGTTGTAAATATGAGGCAAGAATTGACACCGGTGATAGTAAAGCACAGTAAGTACTGATTTATAACACAAATCATTGGCAGATCCAGAAGAGTCGGAGGGTGGTTGGGGTTTGGGGTTGTACTGTCAGTCTTGTATATCTATCCAACCACCATTACCCTTAATAAGACACTTAGCTCCATCTGTGATTCTCGAAGAAAATGTTCAGTTTTCTTTTGCTTATTCTTGACAAACATAAGGTGTTAAATCTGACATGACAATATATAACAGGGTAACACCTATGAAAGTAGTTCAGCCTTTTAACTAGATATTTTGTAGCTGGACATTGACCTGGTGTGATCAGTGATGAGCTGTCATTTATAACAATGAAGGGTCATTACAGGGAAATCAGTCTGTATCCTTGTCAGTTAGTCCTATAGAGAAGCTGGTGAGAACTGCCGGCTGACACATACCTAACACAGATCTGTCTTTAGGTGTCAGCTGTAAATACTTCATGATATATGGTCACAGATTTATGGACTTTTATCAAATAGTTTAATTTATATCATGTTTAACTGGAAATAAATCCAGAAACATTTTTTTATATTTAATAGAATTACAAGCTAATGTATTTTTCCCCTGCCATTTGGTGAGAAATTTAAGTTAGCTTGTTACAGGACAGCATGGTATATCTATTCCTTGACTGATTATTATATACATATTTCACTGAAACCTTTAGAAGTACTAGTATAGAAAGTCATACAATGAAACAAATATAAAACAAACTGGTAGTCAAAAATCATTTAACGTTTTTAAATTAATAAAAACAAATTTTTTGTCCCTGTATGTATACTAAAGGTCAAGGTCATCATACTATTTTTAGAAATTCCTTGTCAACGCTAGTGGATTCATTCCTTGTGGATTTTGATGAAATTTTACACTCATAGCAATCTTTATTGTATGTAAGTCATTTAACCTCGAGATTTGAAACATTCACAAATTTGTCTTATTCTGAATAAAGTTGTTTATAAAATATCAATGATTTCTGCTGCATATTTAATGGTGTTGCGATGTTAAAAACTCCAGTAAACTTTTGAATTTGAAGGATGACAAACTACACCCTTGGAGTTGGAGATAATCTGGTGCATGTTTTGATCGTGGATCCTGCCCAACCCCAGTCTTGGGTGGTCAGTACCTACACCATCACCATTAGACGACGAGCCTCAGATTTCTACCTGCCAAAGTACTCCAAAAACATGCCACTGCTTACCTGTACCCTCAAACAAGTAAGTTCTCTCACCTGTGCACTGGAAATCTCCCAATGTCTCCCAAGTAAGGTTTGTTGTTTCTGCTGTATATCAAATTAAATTGTCTCCCCTTTAGTGTGAAATATGTGAGTATTCTTCCTTGTACTATCAAACAGGTAAAGTTGTCTCCCCTCTTCTGTTAAACTTGTAAGTTGTTTCTTCTTTATTGTACTCTCAAACTTGTAAGTTGTCTCGCCTGTACCCTCAGACAAAGACTCCTCTATACTCACAGATAAGGTAGATATTTCCCTTGTATGATGTTGTGTTAGATATATTAGTCTACATGTAAAATGTAAATCCTCCTTATATTCAGGACTGCAGTCTGCACTTTGACCCCTCACAGCCTTGTGGCCTACAACCTGTAACAGGCAAGGTTAAACGGTGGTCAGCATTTACAGAGATATCCAGCCATCTACCTCAGTGTGGGGACTCGGACAACCCAGGTAGGTCTAGTCCACTTACATAGATATCCAGTCATCTACCTCAGTGTTGGGACTCTGACAACCCAGGTAGGTCTAGACAGAGATATCCAGTCATCTACCTCAGTGTGGGGACTCCGACAACCCAGGTAGGTCTAGTCCAATAATAGAAATATCCGCAGTCTCCAAACTCACTGTGGGGACTCTGACAACCCAGGTAGGTCTAGTCCACCTACGGAGATGTCCAGCCCCTACCTCAGGGTAGGGATTCAAACAATTCAGACAGTTTGGTCCACTGATAGGGATTTCCAGCCTTCAACCTCAGCGTAGGGATTAGGACATTCCAGATGGTCCACTTAGCAAGATGTCCAGCCCCATCAGTGTAGGGACTCATATTTGATAATAGCCTTTATTTCTTGAATTAAATTGAAAAAAACTTTTTTTTATCTTAAACAATATTTCCTTACATCATCTTTAGATCTGGAGCATTAGTTCACCAGACCAGAAAGCCACAGAAAATTTCTTTAGAATGAGATAAGATAAAGTTGTTTTTTGTTTCCAGTGTGGTATGTACCATGCGAGAACTGCCGAAAGATGTCCAGTTGTTATTGGAAACAGGCCCGTTGGCAGACATCTGGTTGTACATCCCAGTTCCTGAGTGCTCCCCAGGTCCAGAAGTGTTTAGCAGGACGGAAGTTACTATTCATCGGAGATTCAACAAATCGTGGGATTCTTCACTACATTTTAGAACGGATCAATGGCTCACTGACTCAGTGGGACAAAACGCACAATCTCAAAATATACCGTAATGTCAACAACAATTCCACAGTACTCAGCTTCGCATACTACCCACAGTTCTGGCTACCAACAGACCACAGACCTGCGTTTGATAAGGCTGTGTACCAAATCATCAGATCGTAAGTTTGATAAGTCTGTGTACCAATTCATTACGTTGTAAGTTTGATAAGTCTGTGTACCAACTTATTACATTGTAAGTGTGATAAGTCTGTGTACCAACTCATTACATCATATGTTGATAAGTCTGTGTACCAACTCATTACATTGTAAGTGTGATAAGTCTGTGAACCAACTCATTACATTGTGTGATAAGTCTGTGTACCAACTCATTACATTGTAAGTGTGATAAGTCTGTGAACCAACTCATTACATTGTAAGTTTGATAAGTCTGTGTACCAACTCATTACGTTGTAAGTTTGATAAGTCTGTGTACCAACATTACATTGTAAGTGTGATAAGTCTGTGAACCAACTCATTACATTGTAAGTTTGATAAGTTGTGTACCAACTCATTACGTTGTAAGTTTGATAAGAAAATTTCTTGTAAGTTTGATAAGTCTGTGAACCAACTATTACATTGTAAGTTTGATTTGTGTACCAACTCATTACATTGTAAGTGTGATAAGTGTGTACCAACTCATTACATTGTAAGTTTGATAAGTCTGTGTACCAACTCATTACATTGTAAGTGTGATAAGTCTGTGTACCAACTCATTAAGTATTATAAGAAAGTGTACAAATAATAAAATAGTAAGTGTGATAAGTCTGTGTACCAACTCATTACATTGTAAGTTTGATAAGTCTCTGTACCAACTCATTACGTTGTAAGTTTGATAAGTCTGTGAACCAACTCATTACATTGTAAGTTTGATAAGTCTGTGTACCAACTCATTACATTGTAAGTGTGATAAGTCTGTGTACCAACTCATTACATTGTAAGTTTGATAAGTCTGTGTACCAACTCATTACGTTGTAAGTTTGATAAGTCTGTGTACCAACTCATTACGTTGTAAGTTTGATAAGTCTGTGTACCAACTCATTACGTTGTAAGTTTGATAAGTCTGTGAACCAACTCATTACATTGTAAGTTTGATAAGTCTGTGTACCAACTCATTACATTGTAAGTGTGATAAGTCTGTGTACCAACTCATTACATTGTAAGTTTGATAAGTCTGTGTACCAACTCATTACATTGTAAGTGTGATAAGTCTGTGTACCAACTCATTACATTGTAAGTTTGATAAGTCTGTGTACCAACTCATTACATTGTAAGTGTGATAAGTCTGTGTACCAACTCATTACATCATATGTTGATAAGTCTGTGTACCAACTCATTACATTGTAAGTGTGATAAGTCTGTGTACCAACTCATTACATCATATGTTGATAAGTCTGTGTACCAACTCATTACATTGTAAGTGTGATAAGTCTGTGTACCAACTCATTACATTGTAAGTGTGATAAGTCTGTGTACCAACTCCTCAGGTCTTAAGTTTGATAAGTCTGTGTACCAACTCCTCAGGTCGTAAGTGTGATAAGTCTGTGTACCAACTCCTCAGGTCGTAAGTGTGATAAGTCTGTGTACCAACTCATTACGTTGTAAGTTTTATAAGTCTGTGTACCAACTCATTGACTTTTTAGGTCATCTGACCCAAAGGGTCAAGATGACCTATAGCCATCGTGCTTCGTCCATCGTCGTCCGCCGTGCGCCGTGCGTAAACTATTCATTCAAACAACTTATTCTCAAATACTAGAAGGTCTAGGGGGCTAATACTTGGCACAGAGGATACTGGCATGGAGCTCTACCAAGTTTGTTCAAATGAATGACCTTGACCCACTTTCAAGGTCACAGGGGTCAAATATGTTAAAATATACAAACGACTTCTTCTCAACAAGCAAAAGTCCATGAGTGCTGATATTGGGCCTGTAAGATGCTTGGAGAAGAGGCTACCAAGTTTGTTCAAATGAATGACCTCAACCCACTTTCTAGGTTTGGCTTGCTTTTTGTCAGATGACCGTTAAGGTCCATGGGCCTCTTGTTATATGTAGATGGCATTCATGTTGATAAGGTTACCAATATTGCAAGGTGCAGGTCATATTAGCTCATTAATCATGAATTTAAAATAATTTCTAGATCAACACTTGCAAATCATGTACTCGCCAATATGTCTGTAAAGGTAAGTTCACTAGATAACGTATTTGTGGAACTTCATTGATATGCAGTATTGGAGTCTAAGGAAAAAAGGTTTGCTTGGTGTAGAAATTTGTCAGATGATATCTAGGTATGGGACGAAGACAGAGTTAAATTTTATAAATATCAATGAAAATAGATCATTATATTTAAATGTAACACTTGTTTTTATTGTGACAGGACAATGCCATTAGAGAATTCAACCAACACAGTACTGGTGGTAGGAGGTGTCCACTGGCTGGGCAAACACCATCTCTCTCTTATACTCCAGGCCTTAAACAGGTACGTAGTCTTATCCACTCAATACTGGTGGTAGGTGTCCACTGGCTGGGCAAACACCATCTCTCTCTCTTATACTCCAGGTCTTAAACAGGTACATAGTCATATCATCTGTAACTCAGTTGCGACCAGAAAATCTTCATTTTGTTTTATTGAATTTTCTAACATTTGTCCCACAATAAAAGGTATAAACACACTTTTGGGATGTCTAAAAATTGAAGGAAAGCAATTTTATATCATAATTATTACACGATTTGTTATAATTATTAAAAATTATATAATTATTTCTTTTTCAAAAAACTTTTATAATATCATGGTACAAATATGAATGTTACAATGGTTTCGTCAGAGAATATGTATGGTCATATATTCATTTATGAATTTAATATCTAATTTGATATTTAAAATCACCCAGGGAAAGGCTCACTGGCATCAGGCTTGTAATGAAGGGACTGGGTGCTGGCTTCCATCAGCTTGTTAATGGAGTTCGCTTTGCACCAATGGTAAATATATTTGATATACCCAAGACATGAAAGATGTACCAGAGATTGTGATAGATCAACGTAAACTCAACATGTTCTCTGTTTTGGTGTTAAGCCTTGATTGATGAAAGAGTTATCTTTCCTTAACGAAGACATACATGTTGATCTGAACACAACTTGATGTTATCAAAAAAAGTTAAATTGTGATGGATATATCTATGTAAATGTATGGTACTTATCTGTAGAAATAAATCTATGCCTAGCATATTAGGCCCAACAATATCTATTGCTGTGCATTAGCATTATCAACAAGTACTATTTCATTTCCCCATTATAAGATCACCCTGTGACTTTGAGTCAGAAATAATCTATTAGTCACGGATTTCCTGATGAACTGTATGAAGAAATAATGAGAGATGAAATTCTATTGTAGGAAGAACAGCGACGACTGCTGGGCCAGGAACGTGAGACTGCACAGTTTGCAACCCAGCATGGGTTTGGGGTTGTACCTACCTACAACATGACAATGGCACGATACAAAGACTTCCTCCAGGGCAAATGTGCCTGCCACTTTCATAAGGTCAGTATATTAGGGAAAAGTGGGTATATCACTGCTCTGATGACCAACCTTTTATTTGATAAACTGTTGTTGTTTTGTTTCCATTACCAACATGGGGGAATGATATCTTACACCTCAAGGCATTAAAACAGTAACAAGCTCTGCAAGGAAACACCGGGAAGCAAGATGGTTTGTTACGAGCCAAAATAAATAGGATTTCTTGGCATTTTTACTGAATTGTGTTTTATGCTTAATACCCGACAAGGATTAATAGCCAAGTGAAGAGCAAGTGTTTTCTTACACTTACACAAAAGTTATATTTGTTGTATCAATCCTCTGATCGTTATTGGGTTAATTTAATCAGGTAAATGTTTGTATTGACAGATAACAGAAAAGTATGCTGTCCCTACGGATGAAATGCCTTCTTATCATGTGGAAGGTGATATAAACAGATGGTACTCTGAACTAGTTATCAACCAAATCTGTCAGCACCGTGCACCAGACTGAGTACACACGACGCCCTACGCAGTACATACTACAATACTCAAATCTGGAGTTGTCTGCTCCTGTTCTTCATGAAGAGCTAGTTGAGGAGTATTCCTGATGACATAATTTGCTTTATCTATTTATTTGGTAATACCGTCCAAATAACTTTCCTGTTGGACCAAAGATATTCATGAAACCAGTACTGATATGGAAGACTGCTATTGTGTCTGGGGGAAACTCACCAAACACTTTGAGACTACTGGCTATTTTCTCCTGATGGTCGTCTTTCTTAACTGTCCTTGCCACCAGTAAATTCTCCATTTACAACTATACTAAGGACTCACCTGAGTAGCAACTTGTCAACCACGAGTCTAATTGCTGCCGAGAAGAGAGAATTAACGGCCATTAGTAGAGATTATTGACATATGACTTTTACACTGTAACAGCTCAACAGTTTGAATTAGGACCAGTTTAAACAGTTATTTTAATATATCTTAGTTTTCTTTAATTGACTTTAAAATTTATAAGAACAGTAGTGGATGGAGAAAAGATTCATAAATTTTAGCAAAATGTATAGATGTGTTACCTCTAACCGACAAGTCGCAGGAAATTCATGTATGTTTTTCTTCTTTTATTTTAACAATTATGTTTTCAAATTACTAGTGACCTTTTTATACCAAATTGCAAAATTGGTTTTACTTAAACTGTATTCAGAGTGCAATTGTTTTTTAATTGAAGCCACACAATAGGCATACCTCTCTCCTTTTCTGAGCATTGTTTGAACTGAAACGGGCCAAAATATACTTTTTTGAATTATAATACTATAGAAGTAACTGTAGCTAGTAATCTGAAAGGTTTAATGTGTGATCTTGTTCTGTCTTTGTCGGAATCACAAGATAAATTACAGATTACAGTCAATATCCAGATAACCACACTTGTTAACAGTCTCTGGGAGACTGGTATAGATATATTGTTAGGGTACTGGTATTTAGAAATGGCACTTATACATTGTGGTCTGTTTTTCCTACTTTCTGATTTAATCTGTAATTTCTTGACAAAGGTCCAACAACAATAGACGATACTTATGTATATTATATACATCAAGTGGTCAAGTAGACTTGTTGGAATCATCCTGCTCCATTAGAATTAAACAGAATTTTTCATTGGCTGAACAAGGGATCATCCTGTTCTTTGTGAATGTTACGGCAAATTTCATTGGCTAAATAAGGAAATTACATTCAGATCCATGTATTTGTTAATTACAGGTAAATTGTAATTAACCCATGATATTGTTTCACAAGGCAGCTTGTAATAATGTGACAGTGTTAGATTTAAGGATATTATTATACTTAATAAAGTTAGAAGTATAAATGTATCATTTTTGACAATTTTTCCTTTTAAAAGAAGTACAAATTGGATCTCCTTCAGCTGAAGTGTTGATCTGATCTGTTACGTAAAACTTAGGTAAAAATTCACTGACGTTAAGGTACACCCATCTGTTTTGAGACATGTATCAGTTAAATTACTATTTATACACATGTTGTTGGATAGATTAAGAAAATTATCATTCTAAGTGCTATATTGTTGTTCTTCCTGTCGGTATTGATAACCATTCATGCATGAATGGTTTGGGTATCAATAATTTTTTTTCTAACTATGCATTTACTTTTTTTTATATGATACAATTTTTACATAATAATTACATGATTTTAAATATTTATTTTTTTATCACTCAATAGATATCTTGTTATATATAATAACTGTTACCAGAACAAGACATTTTTGTATATTAATCATGTTGGATTCAAGTAATTGAAATTTGTATACAGGCTGTAAATCAATGAAAACAAAGCTCAAGACTACTGTCATACATTGAATACTGTTTGTGTTATAAGTGTTACTTAATACATTGTAAATGTAGAAATTCTGTTCCATTGAAATATGATATATGTTACTTTTACCATTATATATTTCAGTCACAGCTAAGACATACAGCCAAAAAAGTTTGATTTTAGATTTAAGAATGAACATGGAAGCAGTGTCTTTCTTAGCAAAAACTTCTGATTGTATGAACAGATTTATTTATAAAAACTGGTGGATGTATTTCAACTTATGCAAGATTTATGAAAGTAAGATTATTTTTTCTCTCTGAAAAGATCCCGTATGTGTCCTTATTTATTGAAATTTATACCATCTGTGCCTATCTAAATCATACAAGATATTACAACACCTGAAACTGACAATTAATATGTTTATCACATATATTTATTTATTTCATATTGAAGTACAACATCTGAACCATTTTGTTTAATCTGAAATCTAGTCACCATTTCTATGTATGTTATGATGTAGATAACTAATTTATTTAAACATGTATTTCATCAACACACATAGTAAAGCCTGATTGAGTCAAATATTTGCCACTAATGATTATTATCAATATCCAGCCCTTTGCAGTAGCAACAAAGTGTAATCAAATTTTGTAACTTCAATGCAGAACTCGTGTTGTCCTTTGATCCTGGCCACTGTCAGCAGTAAAATATATTCCTCTGTTATTTTGAATGGATCCTTGTCCCAGCCATTTCCATTCATCTGAGACTATGAGGTCTCTAGTTGGTCATTCTGACTCAAACAGGTTTTATTATCATTCTAAATATATCAATTTGTAAAGTATCCTCTACCCTGTTGTGTTCAATAAATTCATCACTTCAGTGCAATGAGAACAAGTTGAGACCAGAAAATATTGAGAATTTTCAGGGGCTAATTTTCTGGGTTCAGAACTTGCTAACATTTAACCAATTTGACAAAGATATCTTGTACACAACTTTTCATGGGATTCAGTGTGACGATGACAGCTTGGTACATACACTGTATCATACCCTAGTGAGACTTTTTAATACCAGAGTTGTCTTTCACTTTCATTTTTAGTTAATACTTTGTGAAAACTGTCTTGGGATCCTATATGATGAAATACAATCCTTAGTCTGCAGTCATCATATTGTGGGCTGTTTCAAATCTCTCAACTGTGGTTTATCATCCTGTCCTCAAACAGTACTTGTTATCACTATTTCTTGAGAAGTGCTAGATGCATCACTCTTGAATTTTTTTTCCTGGGTCCGAAGTAGTGCACATTCAATTTTGGAACTGATCATAAGAAATTGATTGACAGGTGGCTATATTGGATTTTAATAGCCTAATTTGTTATCTCTTTATCTTAGAATTACATGTACTGGACAGATCAAACAGGTTCTCTCTTGTATATTTAATTAGTTTTGTATTGGCCATCTTGTATTAAGATGATAATTGGCTATAGCAACATCTTGAGAAGTTCTGGACGAGTCAGTATCTAATTTGTTATGTAGGTTCCTTTTGCTCCCGAGTTGTTGGTTTTTAACTGATATTTTGAGGAATGGTAAAGAAGAGAAACAATCTCGCTGATAAAGAACTAATGAAGATCCTACTATGATGGGTGACAAGATCTCTCTTGGAGCATTCAAAGATCATACCAAAAATGGTGGGTGACAAGATCTCTCTTGGAGCATTCAAAGATCATACCAAAAATAGTGGGTGACGAGATCTCACTTGGAGCATTCAAAGATCATACCAAAAATGGTGGGTGACAAAATCTCACCTGGAGCCCTCAAAGATCATAACAAAAATAGTGGGTGACAAGATCTCTCTTGGAGCTCTTAAAGATCATAACAAAAATAGTGGGTGACAAGATCTCTCTTGGAGCTCTTAAAGATCATACCAAAAATGGTGGGTGAGAAGATCTCTCTTGGAGCTCTTAAAGATCATACCAAAAATAGTGGGTGACAAGATCTCTCTTGGAGCTCTTAAAGATCATAACAAAAATGATGGGTGACAAGATCTCTCTTGGAGCTCTTAAAGATCATAACAAAAATAGTGGGTGACAAGATCTCTCTTGGAGCTCTTAAAGATCATAACAAAAATGATGGGTGACAAGATCTCTCTTGGAGCTCTTAAAGATCATACCAAAAATGGTGGGTGACAAGATCTCTCTTGGAGCTCTCAAAGATCATACCAAAAATAGTGGATGACAAGATCTCTCTTGGAGCTCTTAAAGATCATACCAAAAATGGTGGGTGACAAGATCTCACTTGGAGCCCTCAAAGATCATACCAAAAATGGTGGGTGACAAGATCTCACTTGGAGCCCTCAAAGATCATACCAAAAATGATGGGTGACAAGATCTCACTTGGAGCCCTCAAAGATCATACCAAAAATGGTGGGTGACAAGATCTCACTTGGAGCATTCAAAGATCATACCAAAAATAGTGGGTGACGAGATCTCACTTGGAGCCCTCAAAGATCATACCAAAAATGGTGGGTGACAAGATCTCACTTGGAGCATTCAAAGATCATACCAAAAATAGTGGGTGACGAGATCTCACTTGGAGCCCTCAAAGATCATACCAAAAATAGTGGGTGACAAAATCTTTCTTGGAGTTCTTAAAGATCATAACAAAAATAGTGGGTGACAAGATCTCTCTTGGAGCTCTTAAAGATCATAACAAAAATGATGGGTGACAAGATCTCTCTTGGAGCTCTTAAAGATCATAACAAAAATGATGGGTGACAAGATCTCTCTTGGAGCTCTTAAAGATCATAACAAAAATAGTGGGTGACAAGATCTCACTTGGAGCCCTCAAAGATCATACCAAAAATGGTGGGTGACAAGATCTCACTTGGAGCATTCAAAGATCATACCAAAAATAGTGGGTGACAAGATCTCACTTGGAGCCCTCAAAGATCATACCAAAAATGGTGGGTGACAAGATCTCACTTGGAGCCCTCAAAGATCATACCAAAAATGGTGGGTGACAAGATCTCACTTGGAGCATTCAAAGATCATACCAAAAATAGTGGGTGACGAGATCTCACTTGGAGCCCTCAAAGATCAAACCAAAAATAGTGGGTGACAAGATCTTTCTTGGAGTTCTTAAAGATCATAACAAAAATGTTGGGTGACAAGATCTCTCTTGGAGCTCTCAACAAGAGGCCCATGGGCCTTAACGGTCATCTGACAAAAAGCAAGCCAAACCTAGAAAGTGGGTTGAGGTCATTCATTTGAACAAACTTGGTAGCCTCTCCTCCAAGCATCTTACAGGCCCAATATCAGCACTCATGGACTTTTGCTTGTTGAGAAGAAGTCGTTTGTATATTTTAACATATTTGACCCCTGTGACCTTGAAAGTGGGTTGAGGTCATTCATTTGAATAAACTTGGTAGCCTTTCCTCCCAGCATGCTACAGACCCAATATCGGCACTCATAGACTTTTGCTTATTGAGATGAAGTCCTTTGTATATTTTAACATATTTGACCCCTGTGACCTTGAAAGTGGGCCAAGGTCATTCATTTGAACAAACTTTGTAGGGCTCCATGCCAGCATGCTATGGGCCAAGTATTAGCCCCCTAGGCCTTCTAGTATTTGAGAAGTTATTTAAAGATTTTGACATATTTGACCCCTGCGACCTTGAAAGTTGTTCAAGGTCATTCATTTAAATAAACTTGGTAACCTTTCCTCCCAGCATGCTACAGACCCAATATCGGCACTCATAGACTTTTGCTTATTGAGATGAAGTCCTTTGTATATTTTAACATATTTGACCCCTGTGACCTTGAAAGTGGGCCAAGGTCATTCATTTGAACAAACTTTGTAGGGCTCCATGCCAGCATGCTATGGGCCAAGTATTAGCCCCCTAGGCCTTCTAGTATTTGAGAAGAAGTTATTTAAAGATTTTGACATATTTGACCCCTGCGACCTTGAAAGTTGTTCAAGGTCATTCATTTAAATAAACTTGGTAGCCTTTCCTCCCAGCATGCTACAGACCCAATATCGGCACTCATAGACTTTTGCTTATTGAGATGAAGTCCTTTGTATATTTTAACATATTTGACCCCTGTGACCTTGAAAGTGGGCCAAGGTCATTCATTTGAACAAACTTTGTAGGGCTCCATGCCAGCATGCTATGGGCCAAGTATTAGCCCCCTAGGCCTTCTAGTATTTGAGAAGAAGTTATTTAAAGATTTTGACATATTTGACCCCTGTGACCTTGAAAGTTGTTCAAGGTCATTCATTTAAACAAACTTGATAGCCCTTCATCCCAGCATGCCACAGGCACAATATCAGCAATCTGAGCCTTTTGGTTATTGAGAAGAAGTTGTTTAAAGATTTTAACATATTTGACCCCTGTGACCTTTAAAGTGGTTCAAGGTCATTCATTTGAACAAACTTGGTAGTCCTTCATCCCAGCATGTCACAGGCCCAATATCTACACTCTGAGCCTTTTGGTTAATGAGAAGAAGTTGTTTAAAGATTTTAACATATTTGACCCCTGTGACCTTGAAAGTGGGTTGAGGTTATTCATTTGAATAAACTTGGTAACCTTTCCTCCCAGCATGCTACAGACCCAATATCGGCACTCATAGACTTTTGCTTATTGAGATGAAGTCCTTTGTATATTTTAACATATTTGACCCCTGTGACCTTGAAAGTGGGTCAAGGTCATTCATTTGAACAAACTTTGTAGGGCTCCATGCCAGCATGCTATGGGCCAAGTATTAGCCCCCTAGGCCTTCTAGTATTTGAGAAGAAGTTATTTAAAGATTTTGACATATTTGACCCCTGCGACCTTGAAAGTTGTTCAAGGTCATTCATTTAAATAAACTTGGTAGCCTTTCCTCCCAGCATGCTACAGACCCAATATCGGCACTCATAGACTTTTGCTTATTGAGATGAAGTCCTTTGTATATTTTAACATATTTGACCCCTGTGACCTTGAAAGTGGGCCAAGGTCATTCATTTGAACAAACTTTGTAGGGCTCCATGCCAGCATGCTATGGGCCAAGTATTAGCCCCCTAGGCCTTCTAGTATTTGAGAAGAAGTTATTTAAAGATTTTGACATATTTGACCCCTGTGACCTTGAAAGTTGTTCAAGGTCATTCATTTAAACAAACTTGATAGCCCTTCATCCCAGCATGCCACAGGCACAATATCAGCAATCTGAGCCTTTTGGTTATTGAGAAGAAGTTGTTTAAAGATTTTAACATATTTGACTCCTGTGACCTTTAAAGTGGTTCAAGGTCATTCATTTGAACAAACTTGGTAGTCCTTCATCCCAGCATGTCACAGGCCCAATATCTACACTCTGAGCCTTTTGGTTAATGAGAAGAAGTTGTTTAAAGATTTTAACATATTTGACCCCTGTGACCTTTAAAGTGGGTCAAGGTCATTCATTTGAACAAACTTGGTAGAGCTCCATGCCAGTATCCTCTGTGCCAAGTATTAGCCCCCTAGACCTTCTAGTATTTGAGAAGAAGTCGTTTGAATGAAAAGTTTACGGATGGCGCACGGCGCACGGCGGACGACGACGGACGAAGCATGATGACTATAGGTCATCGGACCCTTCGGGTCCAGATGACCTAAAAATCATACCAAAAATGGTGGGTGAAAAGACCTCTGATATACATACAAGGGTTGATTGATAAGTTATGAGCCTCATATTTAAGGGTTGGACTTTTGGCAGACATATTGCATTATTTTTCAACATAATCCCCTTCGGTATCTTTACACTTTTGCCAGCCATGTTTAAGGGCCTCAATGCCACTTTTAAAGAAATCTTTTTCTCAACCATTTGGAAAGTCCTCCACTTCAAGTATGACAACATCATCTGACAGAAAGTGGGTACTGGAAATGGTCTTTTTCAATTTTGGAAATAGATAAGTCCGATTGAGCAAGATCAGGCAACTAAGATGGATGCTCAATCAATTCATAGCCACAATTGTTGATAACTGCCAAGACAATGACAAACTTGTTAACAGAGGCATTGTCCTGGTGGAACAAAATACCTTTACAGAGTTTTCCGTGACACTTGAGTTAAATATTTTATCTTAACCGCCTAAGAAGTGATGCACAATATGTGGCATTGATTGTTTGTCCCTTTTGCAGACAGTCTAACATCAGAATATCTACAGCATCCCAGAAAACTTTAGAGAGCTATCTCATCAACTTAAACAAGGACATGCCTGCTTAACTTCTTCAATACAAGGCTCACAACTTATCGATCAGCCCTCGTGTATATATATATATTGATATATAATCAATAAAGACCATACAATCGTGGGGGCTAAGAGCCCTCTTAGATCTCGTTAAATTCAGTTTTTGTGTTATCTTTAATACTATAAGATTTAAATTTGGCTTCTTGAACTGTTTGCATTCCTTCTGTTACAATACTTGTGTAGGTTTATTGTTACTTATGATTACTCAAATGAATGGAAACTCCTTGTAACAATTCAAAGTCATAAACTTTAATCTCTTTAACATAAGTGATAGAAATCTTTTTAACTCGCCTTAAACTCTCCAGTCTAGATTTATACAACTTGTAGACCGTGTATGTGAATTCTGATGCGTCACAAGATAGCTTTTACAACATATCAATAAAATGTTGATTTACCGTAAATATGCTTGTCGTTTTTCAGTGTTGATTTACCGTAAATATGCTTCTGTCGTTTTTCAGTGTTGATTTACCGTAAATATGCTTCTGTCGTTTTTCAGTGTTGATTTACCGTAAATATGCTTCTGTCGTTTTTCAGTGTTGATTTACCGTAAATATGCTTCTATCGTTTTTCAGTGTTGATTTACCGTAAATATGCTTCTGTTGTTTTTCAGTGTTGATTTACTGTAAATATGCTTCAGTCGTTTTTTCAGTCCCCTATTCTTTGTTTAAAAATTTCATGTAATGAACCTGCATCTAAATCACCAATTGTATATATACACAGTCAATTATTTCTAAGTTCAAAATCTTTACTCAAAACTACATATTTTCACATCAGTATTCGGAAAACTCTTATATCTCCTGTATTTTTGAGGTTATTTATATCTCCTGTATTTTTGAGGTTATTTATATCTCCTGTATTTTTGAGGTTATTTATATCTCCTGTATTTTTGAGGTTATTTATATCTCCTGTATTTTTGAGGTTATTTATATCTCCTGTATTTTTGAGGTTAGGAGATAAATGCTGTGAAATCTTTTGTAGCATCTTATTCAACATTCTCAAATTTTGTAACGTCTTGAAGAATCAAAGTCTGTACATGTATAAGTAATGTTTAGTCCATATTAGTTTATTTTTGCCTACCGGTAGTCTCCCTAGATGATATCGAAACCAAAATGAACACTTGTGACAGATTCTGTCATATTTTTCATAAATTAATCCCTGATGCTACTACAACGGTACAGGCGATTTGATTCGCTCTACCCTTTAATATGTGTTGGGTTATATTTTAGCTCAAATGTGTCATCCTTTTCTCCCTCTCTGTTTTAAGTATGTTAGAAAGGAACCTTTCAAATATATGATAAAGGGCAATTTACTTAGTTAAACCTTAAATCATGATATCAGTACTTTTTGCTTTCTGACAAACGGCCATTCATGTATTCTGATGAAAATTTAAACTTTCGTTTGAGTGGAGGGTGGCCTTGTTTCCATCTTCTGCATTCTTCTCTATTAGCTGTTAGCATCTTCTGCATTCTTCTCTATTAGCTGTTAGCATCTTCTGCATTCTTCTCTATTAGCTTTTAAAAGTAATACATTTTAAGACAAGTCTATACCCTCCCCCCTCATTTAACTTATTGCATCTTGATAAATTTTACTGGATACTGAATTATGTATCTACTCCAGACAATAGTTGTTTCCCCGCCCAACCCCCCATTCATCCATGTCATGTTTAGCACAGTCAGGTCTTTTTCTCCTCTTCCTGAGAAACATGGGCATGAAGTGTGAAATCACACATCTCAGAACTTCACCTGAGGTTAGGCAAGACCTCTCTTTAATTGACCGAGTTATTGCAACCCCCTCTTAAATGATCCCATCATATACTGTATCTACAACATGTAAAATATGTAAATAAACAAAGAAGGAGACCAATCACAGTAGAGAAAGGAAAATGTTTATATTTGCATTTTAATGATACACTCATGTACCCTTTTCATCCACACAGGCTTCCATACCATTCTTTGGTCCAACAATTACACTATGCATAATTACAAACGGTAACAGTGACATAATGATCTGCTCTCATACAATAATAAATAAGTTACTACATAACCTCCAAGGATCCTGGCTTCAACCAGTAGTCATCAATGGAAACAAAATCATTAGAAAAACACAACTATTTAACCTATAAATAGAACATAAATGCTATATCCCTCTAAACTATAGTAACTGGACCTTGAGCAAAATTCCATCTGTGTGACACTGGAGGGATTTTGTCAGCAATGCAAGTAACCATGGTAACAGTCATACATCAACAGTATTTCTGGTCATAAGGAAACTGCTGAAAATACTTCAGGCAGAACAAACTCTGGCAGACAGGCAGGCATGTAAACTGTATATCTTCACTGAATAGCTAAATTATTGTGAAGGTCAGGAGAACATTGGTGATATACACCGAGGTGTCAAATATCACCCACGGTTTACCTCCGGATTTACCTAGGTGTCAGAGGTCATATGGTAGACACACACAAATGTACTAAAAGCAAATTTAAAAGGAAAACAAGATTCACTTTATAAATGTTAGAAGTGGATATTCAAAAAGGTGTGAAAGGTCACACCAAAGTTAACTTAAATTCTCTTATACAGATGACGGTACGTACACAAAAAAAAGTAGGATAAATGCTTTCAGTCCAAATATATCTATAATGTATGCATTGATCTCTGATTTCTGTATCACCTTGAAATGTCACATATTTAAATTATCAGGTCACACTTTTCCAGAGAAAAAGAACTATAACTATTTTTCAAGTGCTGACCATAACATTAAAGAAGTACCATAGCTCACTATTGGGTGACAAATATTTGAAATATTACAGAAAGCATGCATCGAAAACACTTTTGGGCCAAGAACTGAATAAGTTTAAGAAGCTTTCTTCAGACACTTTAGGTGGATTTAAGATTTAGATATATAATCTAAATACGAAACAACTTTTCATTTATCTAATCAAATTACAACTCATCTTCCCCATGGCAATTCTAATGAAAGGGGAGATAACTATTAACAAAACATGTATACAGCAGTAAAACCATACTTATGTAAGTAAAACCTATTGAGGTATGGCGACCTTAATGTTATACTGACAGTGTTAAATTCAATACTGTTGGCTGCTCATCTCTGTAGTTTTATCTAAATGCCACTTAAGCTATAAATGTTTAATTTGTAAATGTCATAAGATGAAAGAGATCTACTGTAATATATATTTTGTGGGGCTCAATTTATGTAGCTTTTCAATCACTGTTTTGTGAACATTTTATTTGTGGATAGATATGGTTCTACAAATCAATTTATACCAATTATGACAAGAATTTGTGGAATTATAGTACCCATAAAATCAACCAACTTTTTCAGTGTTCAGTTTTCAAGTTTTCCAGTAATTTAACTACATATTTCGACAAACCAGGAAAATTGATGGATAATTACTGACTACATTATTTGTAAATGCGTGTACCACAATATCTTTTTAACCTTTGTGTCAAGTTCCAAGTATAACTGTCATTCTCGCTTGTATTCCTTTTGTAATTTGTTGAAAATCTGTCCTTGAACTAGGGGAAGTGACCAGCTTGTTGACATGACAAGGGAGTTGGGTCTGTTAACACCTAGCCATTGTTAAATGAGCACTATATAGCAGCTTAAGTAGGTGGTAAAAGTATTTTGATTGAAATCATGTTGTAAGCTATAAATGTACTTAATATCTTCCCAGACTTTGTTGATGTAGGGAAGTAAAGTTAAAATACTATAACTATACCCTGCCTTTTTAAGTGAATCATACACAGGTATTATATAAGTACTCAACATATACAGATCTATGTATGTTCATTGTTTAACAGCACACGATCAGAATCAGACAAAGGTAGGACAACACATTAAAAAAATTTGTATAGTGAGTCGCCAGACACATAGGACACTACTCACACTACAGAGCTAAGATCTGTGAGCTTCAACAAATATATATATATACATACACCAATCCCTCATTCTGTTTTATAAATAAAGTTGGAAATAATTCATTATTATTCATTATAATGAGTACTGACACAACAGAGCTACCAATCGTAGCATCATTCAAGCATGTCAATCCACAGTAAGGCAATCTGCTCATGGAATAATAGATTTATCTGTCACATTTCATCTCCATATATATACAAATAAATCTTAAGCAATAACAGAAACAAAACAATAAAATCATATTGAACAATGTAAGAAAATAGCTTAAAATTTGTAACAAGATATACCAGTAAGTATATATATATATAAAGCTATAGATTGATATTGGGTCAAGATTGTATCTTAATAAAATGAAGTAAAATACACTCATGTATTCAATCTTCACAGACTATGTGTAAGTAGTCGTCCTTGTCATAAAGGAAGAGATTTCTGTTAAATCTTGTTAATACTGAATTTACAGCCCACAGTTAAATTAAACATAACTTTCAGCGACTGGACTCTCACAGTAGTTACTACATGTAGCCAAATGGACAACTTGGCTTTTGTCTATCAAAGGCCATAGTAACAGATGACAGCAACACACAAGTACTGGTGACCTTCACCTGTTGTAGGTTGCTGTATGTCACATCAACACACACGACCTTCATCTGTTGTAGGTCATAGTAACATATACATGACCTTGACTAGTTGTAGGTCACAGTAAGAGACACATGCCTTTCACTTGTTGTAGGCCACAGTGACAAGACACATGAAATTCACTTGTTGTAGGCCACAGTGACAAGACATGTGAAATTCACTTGTTGTAGGCCACAGTGACAAGACATGTGAAATTCACTTGTTGTAGGCCACAGTGACAAGACATGTGAAATTCACTTGTTGTAGGCCACAGTGACAAGACATGTGAAATTCACTTGTTGTAGGCCACAGTGACAAGACATGTGAAATTCACTTGTTATAGGTTTACAATGGCAGACACATAAAACTTCCTATACTGATAATGTTGAACCTATCTGTACATTTGTCATTAGCGAAGATAAAAACGATAATTTCAAATGTTGTATTCTCCTTTTAAAGCATAAAAAATTAAGAAATATGTGCAACACCTATTAGGAGATGAGTAAGATAAGACATTATTAATGTTTCCTACCTGTGGATTGACATAATAAAAGGTGATAAAGATGAACAGAAAGACTTGGTAGATGTCTACACACCCATATACATATTAACAGGCCCAATTATTTACACACAAGTAGGCCCTGCCAATGTACAATGTATACATACACCTCATTTACATATAAATAGGCCCTGCCAATGTACAATGTATACCACCCCTCATTTACATATCAATAGGCCCTGCCAATGTATAATGTAAACACACACCTCATTACATATAAATAGGCCCTGCCAATGTATAATGTATACATATACCACAATCACATATAAACAAGTCCTCACCAAGTACACTGTATACTAACATCTCACATATAAACAGGCCCCGTTTATGAATACATAGACTGGCATTTACTTATACATTGGCAATGTGAATTCAGACAAAAATGTTATTTTTAGTAAGCTTATGTTTACATCAATAGAAAACAAATGTATAAATCAATCCTGATCTCAATGAGAGATTTATCCATAGATAAAAATTAAATTGTACTAAGTAGTCTTAAAATTACACCTGATCACTAATAAAATTAGTAACAGACAATATACACTCAAAACTTCAATACAAATTCAGGGTTCAATTTATATGTAGTTGTTAGATTTTGCAAAGAAGATTTGGTTTTCTGCATTGATAAAAAAAATTATAACAAACCTTGTTGGTAAATAACTGAAAGAAAACCGTTAATGATATTGAAATTGACCAACTCTCTATTTCAATCGTTACTGCTGAAGTTGTTAGTGATTTAGTGGTATTTGTATGGCTACACAGCACCATTTAATGTGTTTCACAATGTTTCTTATCACACTCACATCAAGCCCCTGTCTGCAATTAAATAGGCCTCATCAATGAATATGTAAACTGTTGTTTATAGGTAAACATCAACCTCCATTTACATATAAATAGGCCCCATGAATGTATACATAAACCCTCCTTTACACATTAGTAGGCCCTGTGAATGGTATAATGTAAAGATGTTTATAATCAAGCAATATTTAATAGGCCCTGTAGTATATGAGAAAGAGGTTATATTGGAATTTTCTTACAATTCAAACTTTCGTATCTTGTCTATTATCTAACATCCAGATAGACAGGAGGGTTCCATACCACACACACGTCGACCTTAAATTTTGCACACCATACACACAGCTTTACAAATATACTACCTCACAGAAATTAAATATTCTTCACTCTGAGTGTATATGTCACTACTACCTCAAAAGCTAACACATTCTTCAAATACAGATTTACACGTACCTTGTAGAAATTAGACATGATTTAACAAATACCTTACAAATCAAACACATTCCTCAGACACAATGTCACACACAACTTTACAAATAGTGCCTTGTAGAAATTAAATACTCTCCACCCAAATATAACAATTGCACAGCTACACAAGTGTGAAAAGAACCTGAAAGGACTTAAATATTTCCCTTAATCATTCTTTAAAGACACTTGCTTACTTGAGTGAAAACATTTAACAGAAATAACCTCTTTGATATAAAATTTGATCTGAGAGCAATGTCCTTAATTTATTTACATAGAACTTTCATTCATTAAACTTATTTCATACAGACCTGAAAGGAAGCTTCAAGTTAGAACTCTCAATTTTAATGAAATTATGTATTCAAGTACACTGATATCAAACATATTCTGAATTTACATCAATGGGAGATAATTTTTCAAATTGAACATTAAAAATTCCTGTTCCAGGTTCAAAATCACACCAATGGTATATCTGATATCAGTTCAGAGTTAGAATTACTATCATATTAATCTAAAAGTAACTATTATGTTCACTCATGACCACAGCTTACAAAAATAAAATAAATAAATAAAATTTTGAAAAATCCTGTTTTTATTTCAATCATTTTTTCTTTTTTCTAATGAGAATATATCAGAATCCATTGATTTTGAAGATTCTACAATTTCAAATACTTTCAAAGAAATTACACACAAAAAAAAAAGCTAAATCAAACATTTCTCATCTTTCCCATATACAATATATATCTAACCTTCATAAGTTGTGTACGGTCAGAAAATCTGAGAAAATTCCACTTGGTAGTTATAAAAAAATTAAAACATAATTCAGCTGAGTGGTATCTATTAATAAACACTTCGGGGATATCAAGGAAATATCAATAAAAGAGGGTCAGACTTAAAATACGAACTGAAGTTTAATTAAAATGATATCATAACATATTTGTAATTGTATAGTTCATGTACAAACAAAAGGGAGGTAATCTAGTTTAATCTGAAATTTTTCAGGCAACTAAGACAAATTTTTACGAGAAATAGAATCTGTTATCCGTATATGTTCCTGATCAATTCATCTCAGTCTCGGACTGACATTCTATAGCTCATACTTGGCTTCACCTCACAGGATTTTGTTATAGGGGTCACCCCTACTCTCTAATAAATGTTTCAATCACACATAGCCAATAGAATATATCAGAAGACAAGTTCAGTTTTCCTGTATACTCAGTTGTCCCTCTAAAAATGATAAAGTCAATAACTTGAGACTAAATATTTATAAGGAAAGTGAGACAATGTATGATGACATGTTTTTCATAATCAAGGTTAATCATTTATAGAAAACCTTCATATATACTTACAGACATGGCACATATTTCCTACAGCATTCCTACACACGTTGATGTTTCAGTGCAAACCAAGCTTCCCGCCACTGAATTCAGACCATTTTTCACTGTATAAAATGCATCTATGTAGACAACTGTTACTTATAAACTGTGATCATGAGAGACAAACAACATTAAAATGGTGTTGTATGGTTGCACTAGTTTCCAGAAGACTTAATTTTCAATAACCATCAAAATTGTATGTTTATGTTTACGATTTCAATCAATGTATAGGTCTATATATATATATAGCATCTCGCTTCTTTCTCTATCCATGAAACAATTAGGGACAAGTTTATCCCCAGTGCTATGCTTTTCACTATGAAAAATTTAGAATATCACTTCTTTATTATCCTTCCTAAACATACACACAACACATTACATACCAAATATAATGCTCTCAATTTTCACATATTCTACACACATGTACATTAAACACACACTACTTCGGGGACACATTTTCCTTTAATTCATTCTGTCATCCAAATACACTGAAATTTATACAATGCCCTCATATCTTAAATCACATTTTTGCCCTCTTACACTGCCCTCCACTCATAATATGCCCTCCCACAGTAAGCTACAAAGTACCCACATATGTGCATCACACATGGGGTACACAAATCCTCTTAGAGGCCACCAGCTCATATATAGTCTAATTGGCAGAATTGAGAAACATTACTAGTACATTCCTCTTGGAGGCAATATTTCATAATTTAGAATAAGAGAATGAATAGAAACCACATTGTCAGTAACATTCTCAAATGCATCTGCTTTGCTGGGTTATACTGACTCTGGGACACTTTCAGCCTATACAAGGCTAGTATCAGCCTATACAGACAGCAGGTAAATAAAGCACACAATTCTCCAGTCTACCATCATCTCTTTATAGCAAGAAAATGTATTTTTGTCCTTCTTTTTCTCTTTACAACGCCATCTTTTCCATTTTGAAGTCATACCTTCCTTATTTCGCGTTCAGGCTTCAAATAAGCCAAAGCACAGGTAGGAGTCCATGCAGGCTAGTGCAATACAGAGAAATATTATCAGCCCACAGGCTAGCTAGCACTGGAGAATTACACCAGTCTTTATAGACTAGCACAGAAGTTACATATGAGCTAGCAAAGTGGGCATTTAACCACCCAAAAAAGGCTAGCAAAGTCGGGAATGTACCACTTCTCCATAGCTGATCATCGCTCCATGAGCGCCACATGTGGAGGGATCTGGGGTCTAGATTACATGGCTAAAAGCACTGTATCACAAAGTTCAACTTTGACAGTGACCTCTGGCCATTTGTCAAAAGTGGGCTTGTCCTTGTCTAAACCCCTCAGTTTTTTCACCTCCAATTTGCCAATCATGACAGCACAAAAGTCTGGCTGTTGACGAAATCTCCACTCCATATCACAGATACATATATAATCCCTCCATCCTCAGACACCAGACCAATAGTTGCATTGGTTGAATACATAGTAGAGTAGCAGCAGGGTGATTGAAGCTAATCGCTATGGCAACATTCTGGCAACACAACACTCTATAGACATTAATTATGTGCCGAGGAGAAGAAGAACTGCGGATATTGACTGTTGATCGGTGTTTTAGGAGAAGCACACAAGTACATTAAATCTAAGTCCTCAGATTGGGATTGATTAAGTGTTGGCTCCGATGCACTCCGTCGAAGCTTACGTAGTGATAACACAATTGATTCCATCACCGACAATATCTGAAGATAACAGATTTGATATTTGACATTATCACAATTCAGAAATACCATGACACATTTGATGATAACAATGTCAACACAGAATACATTAACATCACAATAAACAAGATTTACTTTCACTGCTATCATATCATACAACTTCAAGTCTGATTATGACGATAAAAAGGCCAGTTTTACTTGATTGCCAACAATATAATTATCATATAAATCCTGTGATAATCCCTACTGCTAATCAGTCTAATTTTACCTGTGGAAAGAGAGGTCTCTGCTCTCTATCAAATTTACAGCACTCCTGCATCAGCATCCTGTAACGTTTAGGGGTATCTGACCGAGTTTTGGAGATATCTGGCTTTAGGAAGCCCTTCCCCACCATAAACAGGATCTGTAAGAAGCACCATAATTCAGTCATCTCTAAACATGTACACACAATGCGTCATTTCTAGATACATTTTCAACAATGAAATATTGAATACATATGTAATTCTTCCTTTGAGTACAAACTGTCCACTCACGGTTGAAAATAACTAAGAAAGAATTGCTATGACAAAAACCTAGAATAAACGAACAATTACAATGAATGAAAGCAACAACTTGGTTATTACAGAAGGACTATAACCGTCTAGAATGATCCTATACTTGCCTTTTGCCACAAGTATTTCAAAGTCAAGTAAAGTATCCTCACAAAAGTACACTACAGGGTATATAACTTCACTGTTGATCATAAAAAGAGCAATCTATTATTAAATACCAACACATTCTTCATAAAACATTATTTATCTCTTCAAATATTACAACACATATTTCTCTAGAAATAATTGTAATAGAATGTTTGGCCCATTAGGAAGAATTAATCAATACATTGTTGACCTAAAGCTTGTTATCTGTGAAGAACTAACACATCAGGAAAATACCACACCTCACAAGCATTAAACCAACTTTAATATTACAGCTGTCTTAAAATTAAGTAAAAACACTACTGTAGCATTTACGTGGACAAACCTACCTGGTCTTTGTTATTGATATTAGAGTAAGGTAGCTGGCCTGTCATTAGTTCATACAGAACAATGCCATATGCGTAGACATCTGACTGGTTTGTGTAGGGGTTAGCCTCTTTCATACGTATCACTTCTGGAGCCTAAAATTACAAGGTGATGTCGTTCAGTTCATTCCAGTTCAACATATCTATAACATATTTCATTTTTTGACATATTATTAATTACTTTTAATACTGAATTTTTCTGTCAGTTAACAATCGATGTACATACATCGTTTAGGTCTTGACGAGATGACACATAACATCCCTTCTCTTTTTGTTCTATACGAGAAGACATACAACATCCCTGCACTTTTTAGTTTACACCAGATGACATATTTACATCCCTGCACTTTTTGTTCTATACCAGAAGATATAACATCCCTGCACTTGCTAGTCTATACAAGATGACATATTTACATCCCTGCACTTTTTGTTCTATACAAGAAGATATAACATCCCTGAACTTGCTAGTCTATACAAGATGACATATTTACATCCCTGCATTTTTTGGGCTAAATGAGAAGATATCTTAGATCCCTGCTCTTTTTGGTCTGAACAAGATGACATATTTACATCCCGGCACTATTTGGTCAATATGAGAAGATATAACATCCCTGCACTTGTTAGTCTATACGAGATGACATAATACATCCCTGCATTTTTTGGTCAATATGAGATAACATATCACATGAGTTTTGATTTGCTTTAAAAATCTTGAAGGAAATTTAAATCATTTCATTTTTGAGGTTATATTGACACATCTGATGTCTCACTTGTGATATCATTATGAAATAGACAAATGTGCAACATATTTCACTAAACAATAAATGAAACATGTACATGATATCTGTATAACATTTTCTCAGCTTCAGAAACACAGTATTACTGATGACTCTACCCACCATCCATAATATAGACCCTGTGGGCTGTTGGAACTGGTGTGAACCACTCCATCGCGTCTTCACTGTAGCCAGACCAAAGTCACCAATTTTCACAGTCAAGTTATCTGTTAAAAATATATCTTACAAATGGTTAAGGTAAACATTCAATTAAAAAGCCATCCACATGAAAACTGTTTCTATATCCACTGGTACAACAGGAAATTTATTTCTTCATACAAATATTATCAATGGGAATTTATGTTTAGGACTGAATGTATTATACTTCATTATGATAATCGTATTTGTAGTATATACACTATAACAGCATGTCATTATTCTTTATTTTGGATCAAAATACTATGGTAATTCAATAAAGCTTTTTGTGTGCTTCAATGTGTCTTCAAATTCTATCAAGACTGAATTGAGGCCAGCAAATAATTCAGAAGTGATTAACTAAAAGGATACTGTTGGTCTTCAGGTCTCTATGGATAATTGACTTAGCATGTAGATAACTGAAAAACAGTGAAATAAATATATTTATAGATATAAAAACAGACGAAAATATCACAATTTTCAAATCATATGTATCACATCAAATTATTCTATTCTTCATTTTCAACTGCATTGTTAAAATCGAGAACTCATGAATTTTATATGCAATCTTCATTCAGCTCTTTTAGATTTACACTAATAACAATTACATTTGAATATTAATTTGCCAAAAAAGACCCTAAATAGATATTTCCCTTTGTATACTTACTCCATGCCCTGTGCTGTCTGCCGTGAGATTTCCATTAAAGTTACCATTTCAAAGCGATTTTCTGTAATATGTAAATGTTTGTAGAGACTGGAACCCTCACACCACTGGGTAATGATAGCTAGCTGGGGCCGTGATGTCCAGCCAGAGAAAAGCAATATATTCATATGGCTTGTTTTTCTGAAAATAAAAGATTCCATCAAAGTTATGCATAAGTAAATTTTTATGCTCATAGTTCTTGGTAATGATAAAAAGGTTGCAATATGGGAGGATATAGTTAATGCTTAATAAACAATTGTCTAGATACAAGGCAACACAGCACACCGTATCATTTACAGAAATGTTCAAAAGTGCAAAACCTCAATGATTAAAAAATCTTCCAACAATCTTCCAAATACAAATACTTAAGGGATTGAAAAGATATCTCTCATTAACTTCTGAAGTGAATTAGACTCACCTTAAAACAGCCACTTCATTTTTGAAAGCCTTTAGTTGTTGAGGTGTTGGGTCTGTGACATTGAGCCGTTTGATGGCCACATGGCCATGATAGTATCCCCTATACACTGTCCCAAAGGACCCTGACCCTATCCGTGGGCCCATCTGGATGTCCTCAGCAGGGATCTCCCAATCCTCATTAGAGTCCCTCCTGTGGCGCTGCACATGGAAAAGGAATTATGTAAATCACACTACACACAATAGTTCATAGTCTACCATATTCCATAAATTTTCTGCCAATGTTGGATCAAAACCTTGGGACTTTTTTGATAGTATTGTGAAATTCTGATCATTTATCTAACATTCAAACAAGTCTGAGGTATCTGAGGTAAACCATGTATATCTGGCAGTACAAAGACAAACTACAATCTATCTATCAGGGACTAGAATAGAAATACAAACAAATGTTCATTTGTATAATCTTGGCTTGCAATTATTCTCTATCAGATGATAGAGAAAAATGAAGGGAAGTAACTCTGGGATATCAGAGTGACTTGTAATAAGCACACTCGAAAAGCTATGCTTTGGCACCAATGTGACAACTTACCCTGGTCCTACAACTGACATCAGTATAACTGGATTTTAAAATTAAACAATATAACAACTTACCTTGGTCCTACAACTGACATCAGTATAACTGGGCTTTAGAATTAAACAATGTGGCAGCTTACCCTGATCCTACGGTCAACATCTGTAGAACTGGACTTTTGATGATGGGCACCTGAATTTGTTGGAGAGTCTGGAGTACTGTTTGGAGGACTGTGAGCGGAATGGTTCACACGGATAATTGGCTCTGAATACAGACAGGGACAGGGTTACCTCAACATATATCTCACAGCTTTGAAAAGCAAATTAAGGATCAAGCGTCTTATGATTTTATTGTATCAAAATATAATCACGATGAAAGTATAGCAAACCAGCTATTTTCCTTTCCAAATAATATTATTCAGTTATTCCTCACTGTCATTTCCAAATACAATCTTACCCATTTAGCTATTTCTAAATACCATTCCCAAATATAATCTTACCCATTTAGCTATTTCTAAATACCATTCCCAAATATAATCTTACCCATTTAGCTATTTCTAAATACCATTCCCAAATACAATCTTACCCATTTAGCTATTTCTAAATACCATTCCCAAATACAATCTTACCCATTTAGCTATTTCTAAATACCATTTCCAAATATAATCTTCCCCCTTCAGCTCAAATATCACCTCATCCAATCAGCTTTTATTATTTCCAACAAGAGATCCCAGAGGAATTTTGGCATCCATCTTTGTTTGATCTTTGTTTTTTTCAAAGTTGGATATTTTCCTTCTTTCCTTCCTCCTCTCTGTTTTAGCTCTTAATGATACTGAATATGAACATTACTTTGAAGAAATAGCGATAACAATCTGATATCCAAGGTGATTGCCTGTTAGCCATTTTTTTTCTGATCAGTCCAAAAATATAAGGGTCATAACTAAAGGCCAAGGGGAAACTGCATATGTAATTTGAGAGAGGTTTATTCAGTGCTTCTCCAAAAATTGCTTACAGATAGATCATGGACCATGGATGTCGGGCAATTCAAATAGCCCCCCACCCCCTCCCCCACTGATGATATAATGTTAATCAGTCAAAGGTATTTTCATACATAATTTTCAACCAATCAAGTTTTCTCGTTCACTCATACTGTGAAGTTATTCATGTCACTAGATAGTACCTACCTGTAGCTGTAACTATGGCTGGATTTACGTATCTATCGAAGCCCTACAACACAACAGTGGTTTATAATTAATAGAAATAGATCACCACTTTGCAGTGTCACTCTTTATATACCTCACATTATCATAAAGACATATGATAAAAAAGGTTATTTATAATGCTAGGTTAGATGTATTAATAGCTTAGATGTGTTAATGTAAAAAAAAAAAAAAAAAAATTCATACATTTTGTATAATATACTACAACTATATCATACAATGTTAAACAAACTCATACCTTATATATAGAAACAATTAAGTATACTACAACTAAGTTATACAAAGTTACACAAACTCATAACGTATATATAGATACCAGTAAGTATACTACAACTAAGTTATACAAAGTTATACTTAGTTCTACATTAGTGTAATGTTCACAACCATACAGTAGCATATATTGTTTAGTTGATCAAGGCATCACTGACATATATAATGACCGTACTGGTACACTGTATAACCAAGACCTCACTAATTCTCCAGTGCTAACAATATATGGATTTTCTGTTTACATTTTCTAACTTTCAAACCTGTTTGAATCTGTTATTTTTACAGGACTCAATTAGTTTATAAAATGTGTCTTCTGAAAATAAAGTCTTTTTCAAAAAGAGTATTTTAAAGAAAAAAGTATTTTGAGAAAGTTTTGAAGGCAATATATGGTGAGGGGTTTGGTTTCAAGTAAACATTACAGCATGCATTCATACACCACAAACACGGACAGGACAGGGACTGGAGACTGTCATTAGAGTCACTTTTAATATCTAACCTACATCTATCATTTCTAACATAATTCAGTTGTAACACTTTAAATAGAAATACTCAATAATACCTACAAAGACACAAAAAATATTTTGTATTATTTCCTTTTTCGATCTAAATATATGTGATGACCGTATCTCGCTAATTGGGAAAAATTACCTGTATTTTATTTGATGATGCAATACTTGGAGGGTCAAACACTTCTCCATACTGTAATCGCCAAGCAACAAACATAAATATGGAATCACATATAGGCATGCCTTGTCTGATGAGATACAACAGTCAAGACTCAACGACAGGTATTACAAGGGCAAACATATGCACAACTTTACAAAGGAGTATTTTGTAAAGCTGAAACATTCAATACATTCCATTACAATTAAAACTTCAAATAAATAAGTTAAATCTTTCTTTTTATCTTAAACACATAACACTAATATACCCCCATTTCTTTTACAAAAGAGAAATCTTTGATCAACCCCATCCTCGAATTTCCAGGGGTTTTGATCACTAATGAGGCAGAGATCGTTCGGGATGGTAACCCCCAGATTTGGAGGATAGATGATCCCTAAATGATGTAAATTTAATCTATTTCTTTAGAATAAACAGATTAATATAGACAAATTTTACTACTGGTAAAGGGTAGTATTCCCCATGTGTTACGTTTTCCTCTCTCAATATAAACAAAATCCCCATCAAGAAAATTTACTGAAAACATATTGAAATTTCTCATAAATAGGGAATTTTCTCTGAATCTGAGCTAATTAGTATATTTTTACTGAACATATTTTCAAATGATACCATCATGAAAAAGAAATATAAATCTAACCTCATCATTGCCATGTTTTATTCATGTTATCTTCATGTATGACAAATATATTTTATATGAAGATCTAGAATCAAGACCAAAATGGCTGTCTGAAATTTCTCTATTTCCCAACATAAGCTAAAAATTCCCCCTTTTCCGTGATGGGTAGTATTCCCCAAATTCTTCATTAACCCATAAGAATCATTAGAAACTGTCCTACTTTGTCAACATACAGTGATTAGAAGTGTTGACAATACATTACATGCAAATGCAAGGTCAACATTATGTATATATACTCAATGTCAATTCTCAATATCCTTACATATTATTGTACATAAAAGTATCACTTCTAGTTTTATATATATGTACAGTCACACAATCTATCTTCAGAAATTATCTAATCTTGTAAGCTAGTCAATATCATGAGTACTTTAGTATCATACTACATGTACAGCACTTTTTTTAATTGAATCACCATGCCTTTTTCTTAACTAATGTTTAAGATTTCATGAAGAATGTCTATGTCACAATTCAAGAGAGATATCAATACATTTGCATTGAATCAAAAGAGCTCATACTGTTTATTGTTAATGTCTTAGTATTATACTAAATTTATAACATTTTTTCATCATATCTGTAGGTCCATTTCTTTTTAAATATTTTGATATCGTACATAACTTCACCAAATCTACAGAAAGTCACCGATATTTATGAGGTATGGTCTAAAAGGCAACCTATAGTATAATGTCACAGCAGAGAAAATTCAATATGTATTATTCAAAGATATTCTGATCAATTAATTCAATTTAGTTATCTTTTAACACACGTGTGTTTTTCATCTTTGTGTAGTGTATTTGTGATATAACTGTGATAATATGTGATTGTGATGTATGAAAGTATAAGGTGAGAATAATATATTGAGTCTACATAATGCTATACTAGCACATGAAAAACACTACCTTGGGGTACATGAATGCCATAAGTGGCATTAGCTCTCAGGAACTGAAGATGCTCATGCACAGAATCGTCATATCCTATGTGCCTACCTACCACAGTGCAAGTCAAGTCTGTTAAATACTAAGACAATATCTCTAAAATATACATTGATTTCTTAAACATTTACTGTGATATAAAATTCCATAATAACTTTATATATCAAAACACTGTGTGTGTATTTAAGGATAACCAAATTTAATCATATGGTCAAATAATAACTGAATAATACATATTAACTGCTGACCACCGTGACATATATGAGAATACATACCCTATGACTACAACATCACAGAACCTCAAGAATCCATACTGTATGACTACAACATCACAGAACTACAAGAATCCATACTCTATGACTACAACATCACAGAACCTCAAGAATTCATACTGTATGACTACAACATCACAGAACCTCAAGAATTCATACTGTATGACTACAACATCACAGAACTACAAGAATCCATACTCTATGACTACAACATCACAGAACCTCAAGAATTCATACTGTATGACTACAACATCACAGAACCTCAAGAATTCATACTGTATGACTACAACATCACAGAACCTCAAGAATCCATACCCTATGACTACAACATCACAGAACCTCAAGAATCCATACTTTATGACTACAACATCACAGAACCTCAAGAATCCATACTCTATGACTACAACATCACAGAACCTCAAGAATCCATACTTTATGACTACAACATCACAGAACTTCAAGAATCCATACTTTATGACTACAACATCACAGAACTTCAAGAATCCATACTTCATGACTACAACATCACAGAATCACAAGAATCCCTATTGTATAAATACAACATCACAGAACCTCAAGAATTCATACTGTATGACTACAACATCACAGAACCTCAAGAATTCATACTGTATGACTACAACATCACAGAACTATAAGATTCCATACTGTATGACTACAACATCACAGAACCTCAAGAATCCATACTGTATGACTACAACATCACAGAACCTCAAGAATCCATACCCTATGACTACAACATCACAGAACCTCAAGAATCCATACTTTATGACTACAACATCACAGAACTTCAAGAATCCATACTTCATGACTACAACATCACAGAACTTCAAGAATCCATACTTCATGACTACAACATCACAGAATCACAAGAATCCCTATTGTATAAATACAACATCACAGAACCTCAAGAATTCATACTGTATGACTACAACATCACAGAACCTCAAGAATTCATACTGTATGACTACAACATCACAGAACTATAAGATTCCATACTGTATGACTACAACATCACAGAACCTCAAGAATCCATACTGTATGACTACAACATCACAGAACCTCAAGAATCCATACTTTATGACTACAACATCACAGAACTTCAAGAATCCATACTTCATGACTACAACATCACAGAATCACAAGAATCCCTATTGTATAAATACAACATCACAGAACCTCAAGAATTCATACTGTATGACTACAACATCACAGAACCTCAAGAATTCATACTGTATGACTACAACATCACAGAACTATAAGATTCCATACTGTATGACTACAACATCACAGAACCTCAAGAATCCATACTGTATGACTACAACATCACAGAACCTCAAGAATCCATACCCTATGACTACAACATCACAGAACCTCAAGAATCCATACTTTATGACTACAACATCACAAAGCTACAAGAATCCAATACTGTACAACTACAATACATGTGTCATTAACTAAGAGCTCATACTGTATGGTTATGATATATCTACATACACCACAAAGGTTTTAGTATTTACTACATCATACATCTCTAAGTCTGGATCAACACTTACTCAAATATTCTTTTTTCCTTATTTTTTTCTTAAGTTTACAAGAAACAAAATAAAGTGAAAACAAAACATGTTACTAACTAAAAAGAAACTAGACCTGATGTCAGATTTTTTTGTAAATACATCTGAAGTATAACTGACTAAACATAGTATATGAATACATAGAAACAGGCTCTCGTGCAACCAGTTAGTAGTGCATGCAGCTTATACAAGACAGGCATCTAGCCGTGTATTTGTCAGACCCGCCCAACATTATATACTGTACAAACATCTGACACCACCCTGTTTGTTATAAGACATGTCAGCAAAGATACTATACCACATATTCTTCTGTATAATATTTATGTTGTAACATTGATAATTTTTTCATAATGATATGTAATCTGTTTAATGCAGAAGAATTTCAAAGATATCTCATATTACAGGAACATGTTTTGATACACGATACAATACTGCTGCAGAATGGGATGCCATAAGACAAAAGAGATCAACATGGCCAACACTACATGTCCCCTAATAACATTAAGGGGAAAGTTTTATATCTATTTACCAAATTATCTATAAAAGTCATTTTAAATGGTCATCAAGACACGGGGACTTACAGTTCATTTCACATCTGAGCATGAACACAACCTTGTTCAATTGGCACTTTAATATCAAATTATCTCTTGTAACTTATTATGAATCTAATAATAGCAAAAAGTAATGTAATTAAGTAAATATTTAATTTCTTTTTCACTTGAATTTAAATATTGAGTGATGATTTTGACAATAATATGCTATATAAACCTGTTTAAATCAGAGGATGTCATATTTCTTGAAAATTTTGAAAGCAAGGCATAAGGATAATAATTTTTTCCATGGAGGTGTTGTTTCTGTTACATCCTACAAACTTTAATTATTCTGCGATTCCATGTTAAAGTGTAAGCAATTGACCTTGACATTCAAACTCTTCTTTTCAGGAAAGTGTTTCATTATCTTAATCCTGGTGTTAGAGGGTTACCATAATTGTAATTTTAGAAGTGACTTTGATGTGTATAGTACCTTTTGACATGCCATGGGTCCTGTCAGATTGTACCTACCTCATAATCACAGCTGGATGCTATAACTAATGCGGACACATTAGGTACCGAGGAGGATTTTTCAGATGAAAAAGATCGGGACGCCGAAACTTTGCGGGGATCAGCCATGGACTGAGAGAATCTACACATACGCAAACAAAATAGAAATACAATAAAAATACATAGCTAACATATACGTCTACGGTCGGGGATACAACATGTATACATACATAGAAATGGAAAAAAAAGTTAGTGCAAAGCCACCTCTATAGGCATTGAACCAATCAGTCCTGCTGCCCTATATATAGGATTTACTGCCTGTGTGCCATCAGCTTAATTACAATACAATGAAATAACATTCCAAACTTTTAGTCCTAAACTATATCAAATTTGTAAGATTTTTCACAATGTAATGTAATAAGAGTTCTATAGCCAGAAAAGTAACAAGCTATTGGTAATTTCACATATTTATCCTTTTTCTTGTCAGTATTAATTCCTTTGAAATAATAGTATAAATAATAATATTGGTAAACTTAAATGATGGCACTCTGAAGTTTGACAAATCCTATGATAGGTGATCAGGACGGACTCGTTAGTCTTGGCCACTACTTGATACAGTTAGACACCACAACAGCTGTACAATGCAGTCCTCACGCTGCAATCGGTGACCCCCACACCTACCTCAGCCACCGACGCATCACCAACGTTAATAAGACAAACATTGGGTGCGGATGTAGAACGTTCTCTGTGACCAAGAGGTGGAGTTGGCTTGTTACGATGGTTACTGGATATTGTCGGATTTCGGTTTCGAATATAATATGTATTGTCAACATCCACAGTATGCAAACTGAAAATTAAGAGCATGTCACAAAAATATCAAATGTAATTGAAGAAGCCATGTCCCCACAATTTTTTTTTAAATCGTGTACTGAGGAGCCACCTAGAAGAGAATCATGATGTTGGTTTGTAAATAATCAGCCATTTAGTGCAGGAGAAAACTGAAAAGGAACACATTTAAAATACCTATATCTTGTGAAGTATTTCACATAGTAATGTAGCTATTCAGATATAATGCAACTTTAATTCAACATCTGATAAAAAGCTATATCATCAGAGAAAAACGTCTCTTCAAACCATTTGATCAACAGCTGTTTTTAATGGCAAGAGTTTACAAAAAGCACAGGAAAATATTTGTGGGGGGAATTCCAGAAACTAGAAAAAATTTATATACAACTAGTAAGTACTGATTTCAGAAAACAGAAAATAAAAATGATAGAGTACAATGAAACAGCATACAGTGCTTGCTAAAAACTTCCAAGATATTAACAAGGAAACGGAAGAACAGAAGAAGGGTTAGGTGCTTGAAACTAATATGAATCATCATCAATCATAAAGAATAGATTTTTTTCTTATTTAACAATCATAACAATAAGTTAATTTCCATGTTAAACAATCAAATAAGTTGAACTGCCATGAATTCCATTTGTGGCAATTCAGAATAGCCATTCCTTAGGAGGGAGGTGGCAGGGGGAGAGAGAAGTAGACTGATCAGAATAGCCATTCCTAAGGAGGGAGGTGGGTGGGTGGGGGTGGGGGTGTGGGGGGGGGGGGGGAGAAGTAGACTGATCAGAATAGCCATTCCTAAGGAGGGAGGTGGGGGGGGGGGGAGAAGTAGACTGAATGAACAGACCTTTCTGTAGTTCATTACATAGGGCACAATAAGAAGCCTAAGTATGAGATCTTGACCTTTGATGAACAAAACAAATTAAACATGGGACTCACCTTCTCTTACCTGGATTATTCATTGTTAAATTGTCAAGTTTAATCCATATTGAGGAAAGCTATTAATATTTTTAGTTGTAAAGCTAATATCAAAATAAGCACAGAAATTTTTGGTCTTAGCAATCTTCCATTACCATGACCAGGCAATGGCTTCAACCATAACAATCATTTCATTATAACTACTGAAAGACAGGAAGTTCGCAACATGGAACATTTGGCCTTAGCAATCTTCCATTACCATGACCAGGCAACAGCTTCAACCATAACAATCATTTCAATATAACTACTGAAAGACAGGAAGTTCACAACATGGAACTCTCTTTATTACATAGCAATAGGAGACCAAACCTACAGGGAAAAATGCTTCAAATTGTGTTCAAACTGTCAACATGTGATATTTACTATGTTATTTACAAAGCAAAGTGTTTCAGTAAAATGTGATATTAACCAAAAAATTACTTTAACCTTTCTGACTTTTGTGTTTTCATTGTATTACAATGTCTTGTTTTTAGTAATCATTGATACAAAACATTCTAAAAAAATACATCTTTTAAAATCAAGAGTCATCTTTCCTGACCATTTTGTAATTGCCCTGTAGTAGTATACGTACGGCTTGTGTATATCGATGGCATCATGCCAGGGACACAGTAAAGAGACCCTGTTGATACATCGCTGGTGGAACCGAATGTTGCAGGTCTTACACATCAGACTCTGAAAAAGCGACTTCCCACATCCATCACAAAACGTTAAGAAGAAGTAGGTCTTTCTAACCTGGAACACAAAAGAAATTTAACAAAGCTTAAGATTACCAAAATGTATAACGTATAATTCATTTGCAAACTTAATTAAATGTGGATCAAATTTTAGCCTTACATCTTAGCATGCTACAAGACAAATATTAGCATCCTAGGCCTTTTAGTTATTGAGATTAAATTGTTAAAAGATTTTAACATATTTGACCCCTCTGACCTTGCAAGCAGGTCAAGGTCATTCATATTAACAAAATTAGTAGACCTTCATCCAATCATGCTACAGGTCTAATATCAGAACCCTGGGCCTTTTGGTTATTGAGAAGAAGTCATTTGAGTGGAAAGTTCATGCATGGCTGATGGCTCATGACAACAACTGCTATAGGTCATGCGGACCCTTTGGGTCAGATGACCTAAAATCAACAAGTTCATAGGTGGGTATTTACTGGAACAGCCCTGATAAGATTAATGTGTCACCATTCATTACTTACCAGCCTACAGTTGGTGTACAAATTATGTGCAAAGAATCTGTTTATACTGGGCTCAGATTACTTGTATTTGTATAGAGTTTAGGTACAATAGTTTGAACAATCACCAGGACACAAATGCCAGTTACCTTTTAAAATTCATCATACAGCCAACATTACATAACAGGTAGAAATGTTCTCAAGGTTAAAACTTAAACAGGAAACAACCTCTTATTTCCTGCTTTAAAGTTTCATCTTTGTAAATTTTTTTGTTGGGAGTCATTGCAATTCAGTATTTTGTGAAACAGTAAAGCCGAGATATGCTACTACTTACAATATTATGCATAAACAAGGATGGTTGTCCTCGTTTGAGTTGAACACGTAGCTCTCGCCCAGGACCAAGGTTAGCCATGTCTATATCCCAGGATATTGGCATTCTGAATAAAGATCCAGAAAAACAGGCATAAGGATACAAAGACAAAGAGCATTATAACACAGGAATACTTTTTCAATGTCCATGATTTTAATTCAAAACTTTTATTAAAGCTAACAAATCTAAACTTCTGAAATTTTGGTGTTATTTAACATTATTCAGTTTGTCCATCAATTGTGTACAAATGTGAAAACATTTCCTGTTGTACATCTGACATCCTGATCAATAAATCCTTGTTTTTACTGGATGACTAAATTCTTTTTTTTTCTCTCTTTCAAATATGTTTACATACAATCATATCAGATTCATTAGTAAGTGCCAAAAATGCGACGACATCATCTGATGTCTTCTCCCATTTATTGATTTATTGAACAGGTTTTTTCAACCAAATATCATGGCAGGAAACAGTTATTAAAATGTAAAGATCTCCCATAGAAATAAGAAAAAAGTTTCTAAAGAAATAAACAAATTATCATAAACTGTACATCAGATGATTGATGTATCAAATTAACAGTAATCATGACTTTCTGGACTTCTGAGTATTGTACTGGATGTTTTGTTAATTAGACGACCTTTTATGTCAATAAACTTACTTTGTTTTGTTATCATATACTTCATATTTCTCTGTCTCTAATCCTCGTCTTGACATGGCTTTTTTCAAAGCTTCTTTAAGAATAATACCTGGTTCGACTCGAGCCTGAAAATGAGTACCATTTGTTTGTATGGAATTGATGACTATATCAGAATGAAGTAATAAACAACATATCATTTTAGTGTTGTTCTAAAAACATTTCCCTGTACTAAATACTATTACTAAATGATCCAATGATATTAGTACCATAACACGTAACAGGATGTGTCTATTATTTCACTTATCTTAACTTATAGGCATGGTTAATACACAAGATAGCAACTGCATATCAGTCCTCAGTCTTTTTAACTACACAGAATATTTGAGGTTGCATATTCAGAATAAGGTAAAATTGCAGAGTCACACAAAAGGCACATGTGAAACCAAATCTGGAGGTAGTGAAGTGATTTACTTCTGAATTTGATGAAACATAGGTGAATTTTATAGTAAAAAAGATTTAAAAATCAAGCAATTTCCAGTAAGCTGTATAAAGTTAAGTGTTTGATTCATTCTACAGAAATTAAGTTATTCAAGCGCGAAAACAAAATTTGTTAATGTAGTCATAATATAACTTTGACATCAGATTTAAGACCTAGGTCTTAAAAGGACACCAAATATACATGTCTTCACTTCCTTTGTAAAGGAACACATGATAAACAAAACAGCTTTAGTACATCATGATGTAATGATAAAGTAGTATGTATCTGTAAGTTAGGTAAAAAAGGGCAGTAACTCTGGTAAAATTAATAGATAAGGACTTTATTTTTTTTAATCCTCTGATATTTAAGATGATCAACAGCAACAGTGTAAAATATTGGTGAAAAATTATAAAATGAAAATAGCCTATCATCATTTCCTGTTATATTCATACTGACCAGGAAAACCAATCGCCATCTCTTCCCTAGACAAGAAACTAAATAACTTTTGTGTAAAGATTGGCTACAAAGAAAGCTTACAGAAGTGACTTGTTCATCTGGGAGATAGGCCTTGACATGACCTGCCCGAAGTGCTTTGGGACTGGACTGGGCAGCAAGGCCTGAAGTCTGTAGGTTATTTCCTTGGGTAGATCCTAGGATGGGAGTAGGTGTCTTAAGCGGTCCCTCCTGTTCCTGGGTAGCATCTGTCGGAGACTCTCGTTCATTGTATAATATCTGTTCATAGCAGGTCATCAGATGAGATTCTTTTTCTTGCAGTTCATGAATTTTGTTTGCTAACGCTTCATACTCCTAGCAAAATAAAACACCAGCATAATTATTTTATGTAGAAAATCAAATCATCAAATGTAACCAAGCAGAATTTCATTACTTCCCACTTTCCAAAAACCTTGTCTCTGGTTTTCCTATCAGTCTTAGAGAATTTCATCACTTCCCACTTTCTAAAAACCTTGTCTCTGGTTTTCCTATCAGTCTTAATTATGAAATAAATTTTATTTCTACTCAATCATTTTTTAAAAACTTTGGTTATCAGTATAAAACAATTTAAAAAGAAAGTGTCTTTCTGCTCATTGGCAAACAATAACTTACGATGAGCAAAAGATCCGAACTGATATATCAAAAACTTGACACTGTATTATATACTTACTTGAATGTACATGGGATCTGGATTCTGGTGTTTTCCGAAGGTGGCATTGAGGGCCTCTAAGTTCTCTTTGGTCAGTCTGATAACTTTCTGTATATTATGAATCTGTTATTAAAAAATAAAAGAAATTATAGTGTTATCTCTTTTATCAATAAGATAATTCACATGTGAAATTAATCAAAAAGCACAGTAATTACTTGTAATACAAACACAGGTTCTTTAATACTTAAGAATTGCCGTGTACATGCATTACAACAGCATGCAGCATTGTAATTAGGAATTTAGGAATTACTGTATTCTTTCTAGTAATCACTTGGTGATTAATCCATAAACTAGATTTCTGAGAAATTGTAAAAACAAAATAGCATCTTCAAAATATGCTAACCATCTTTTTTCTTGACATCTCTTAATTGTATACCTTATATCGTATTGTTTTAAGAACAAGAATTACATTTAATTCTTCAATTCTCAAAATTCATTCCATTTTTTATTTCGCACAAAAATATCACTTTTCCCAATAACACTTATCTGATATTTTGCATTACATGTTTCAATATGATGATAAGTGAATATAGCCAGTATGGCCTTGTAATCCTTTCTCATAGCCCTACAATTTTGTCCCCACAATACACCATATAAACAGAATTTATGTACTCTCTTTGGTGGGTTCAGATGTCCATATATGCTAAAATGTAGTATACAGTTGTACTGTATATCTGTGGCAGAGCATACATACATTTGTATTACATCAGTAGGCCTAAACATATGATTATATATATAGCTGTTTACCAAATAAAAGTGTCTGTACTTTCACAAACTAGAGTTTGACTGTGACCGGTTTTGAGACATTTTGTCATTAATTTTCAATGCTGTCCTACTGATACTTTTTTTTTTTTTTTTAGCATCTTTATTGGGAATGATTTTCCTTCTTTCATGTTGTTTATGAAAATGGGTCCTTTCATGGATGGGTCTAAAACATGGACCTTGGGTAAAAGAAGTCCTCCTCCCCTACTATAGTTTGTAGATTTAATTAGATTATATTGGAAATGACGATATATAACTCTTACGTAAAACATAAACTCTCAATGATGAAACAACTTTGCAAAAATTCTGTTTCCATTCTAAGTAGGTGATTGTGCCATTCTTGCACTTAGCACTATCCTGATCAAGGTCCCAAAGACGCTTTTGTAAATGAATGAAGGCTTGCAGTTGTTTGGCAATAACTCGGCAAAAGATCTTGCTTTCAAATAGCATTTTTGTTTAGTTAAAAAAGACTATCATTAACAATAGATAGTTGACCAAGCTATAGTGATAATTAACGACTTGAAAATATGCTATCAACCTGTTGCTATCAGGAGCAAAGCTTTCAGAGTACAATAGTAAGTCAACCTATCGTTACACCACTAATTATTGTGACATCATCATCAACATTACAAACTTATACAAATGTATGATAGTTATCCAAAAAGTCACAGATCATACAATTTTGGTATAAAATGTGTATTCATATATATATTGACCATCCATATGTACCTGTCCAAACATTTTTCTTAAGAATTGATAAATAATTCTCTATAATTATGGCATATCATACTGGTTTATCCAGTAGTAATGGTTAGGACAGGACTTTTCGCAATTTTTCCTCAGGTTTTGTGGTAGTGATCCCAAGTAGCAGTGCAGATCTGGGCCCAAATTATGATGAAAGTTTAAGATGTTTAAAGGATGCAGGTCTCCCCTCTCATGTTGCTAGAATGTTGATGTTCGTTGATAGACATGCACCAATACCTAATGACAGGAGGCTAAGAAAGAGAGAAAACCTGTAACCAACACCTAGTAATAGGAAGGCTCATAGAAAACCTGTAACCAACACCTAGTAATAGGAAGGCTTATAGAAAACCTGTAACCAATACCTAGTAATAGGAAGGCTTATAGAAAACCTGTAACCAACACCTAGTAATAGGAAGGCTCATAGAAAACCTGTAACCAACACCTAGTAATAGGAAGGCTCATAGAAAACCTGTAACCAACACCTAGTAATAGGAAGGCTTATAGAAAACCTGTAACCAATACCTAGTAATAGGAAGGCTCATAGAAAACCTGTAACCAACACCTAGTAATAGGAAGGCTTATAGAAAACCTGTAACCAATACCTAGTAATAGGAAGGCTCATAGAAAACCTGTAACCAATACCTAGTAATAGGAAGGCTCATAGAAAACCTGTAACCAACAACTAGTGATAGGAGGTTCATTGTTGTTGCCATGTTTAAATATTAATGCATTGCAAAACATGCACAGAAAATTTTGTGAATTCTTCATTTCTCAAATTCACTCAACTCCAATATGGTATTTCACTAAAAATAATACCATACTTCCTTGGGAGGGAGAAAAAAAATGTGTCTGATAATTATTTTGCTGTAATATGGCTTTGACTACCATAAATCTAATCTAAAAAGTCAGGAAGACTTTAGAGTAACTTCCTCAAAATCTGAAGTTCTGGTTTCAAACATACATCAAAGAAAATAAAATTCACATTGTCATTAACCTGAAGTGAGTTCTCAGCACCACTGATTTTCTGAGTTGCTGGACCATAAAATATTCCAAGTTATTTTTTCTAAAATGATGGATGTGTTGAGGTGTCCATGACATGATCTGGCCATTATTCAATTTTGGCAGAAGTTGGATGTGTGAAAGAACAAGGAAAATGCACATTACTGTTAAGAGCTGCTACAAGGAATCAAACTCAGGTCTCTGGCATGATAATCGACCAGCTCACCAACTGAGGCAAAGAAAGCTTGCCCCATCAGCTGAGTGACAGAGACTGTATTTAACACTATATACAAGTGACACAGATCTGCTCCTTTTACAGCTACATACTTTTGAGCGATAGATCTAAACCAAAAAATGAAATGTTAATGATGCTGTTGTCAGTGCCATCCTCAATTTTGCGACTATTTTGTCGCAGGACAGCTGTCAATAAAAATCATCTAGTTCAAGTATAATAATACCACCATTTCCAAGATGCATGTCAAATAAAGAATTAACATTAAAATCTCATTCCATCATTGATAAATCACCAATGGTAGTTCAGTAATATTTGTAAAGGTTATTAAAAGCACCAAAAACAAACGTGATATAACAAAAGTAAGCTTTGATAACTTCTCTTATAGGGTAATGTTTAAGTGACAGCTTACTGTCAGTACTGTATCACATAATCACTAATAATATTTCCTGTTTAACACTTTATGTCAACCGAATATACCAATTGCATCATTTCACATTGTAACGGCTCCTCCTATAAAATATGTTACAATTTACCGCTGATTTACATACAAAATGACAGATTGCATGACATATATGTAACTGTGCGATTATTGAATTTAGGTGACCAACATGTTAAGAAACAGAACATAATTTTAGACAAGATCTCAAATACCAACTATAAATTCAGGTAGGATGTGAACACACATCGTGACACGATGTATGCGACTGTGTCATTAGTGCTGATGACATTTGTTTTGGCTGCACGGATCCCTACAGAGGCCGGTCCTGACTCACGACTGACTCACATCCATATTATCACACACACACGTCGACATAACGACATATCATTGTCCAAATCATAAGAACGCCTGGCGTCCGATCGAGGCGACACCGCGACGTTCCGAGCACCTGTTGTGCTAATTAGCTCTCAGATTGTCTCGCTGTCAACCTTGCAGGAATTTTTGTCCAAAGTAAACAATTATTATCTTGACGTCATAATCAAAGTAAGAATCCCAGAATGAGACATTATGGAAGGGTGATATTCATACCTGATCTTGCAAGTTTGCCGCTTCATTAACATCGTCTCTAGGCGGTCCTGGAGTGTAATCTTGGATATCACCGTTCATTGTCTCTGGCTTTTGCACGACCGCCATATTGGTTCTTCCAGGCTTTCCTCACGTGACCTACCTACATTATCACTGAAATCTCGCGTTATTTCAAATATGCAGACCTAAATAAAGTGCTGCGTAGATTTTCTGTTGATGCCTGTATGACACATAGACTAATGCAAACGGCGCACAATAGCCTTTATCATTCTGCTAATTCTGAAAAAAAAAGTCTGGAAAGTACGTCGTTAGCGTTGTGTAATGCTTAAAAATAGACACGAGAGTCTGATACGCATCGAGCGGCTCTCTGTAGCGGGCGCGTGATATTCTTAAACCTAAATTACGCTTCGTCTCTCTCAGTTTTGTTTCAAACGAAACACGTAACAAGGTTTCCAAATAAAATCGTTTGAATGTGTAAACGCTGATGAAGAAATGTAATCATGCTGACTAAATACACAGTCCAATATATTTGAAATTAATACATAATCCGTTGGAGTTATAAGTAGAATCTATAATGTCATTTAAAAAGACCGTGGGTACATGGAAGATGACGTCTTCGATGATTTTCTTTCTTTAAAATGTAAATAATACCTTTTAAAGACCAAGTGGATAAGACAGACTCCAAATTAATATGTAACTGTATTTATCAGAAGAATGGAATTTTCGGAATGACACAACACATTTTGATCACATGCCAATATGATTCAGACAAGGCGTATTGATGCATTGTTACTACGTCAGTGAGGTCCGCTCAAACATGATGGTAGGCCAATGCATTCATCAGTTTTCCTCATTTCTCAAAACATAGGCCTACTACTTTGATTTAAAGGTTTGAATACACATTTTATGGCTAAACATCTTTAGCTGATTCCACTTAAGAACTTTTTATTTTATTTTTTGGCCAATTTTGTACGCAATATTGATAAAATACAACACATTTGTAACTTTATGATATCGATTAAAGTATTATTTCAACATGCAAAAAGTAATATTTTATCGAACGACGAACAAGAAGCTGTCGTGGGGGACTCGACTGACAGTCAAGATGCCGGAAAGTCCAGAAATCATTCGTTTAAACCATTGGTTTAAACCATACAAAGGTAGGGGATTCTCTAACAATCTCCAGAAAATTTCAGTAGGAATAAGCAGTGGCATTAAACAGACACGAAAATACTTCGAAATATGAGTACCTGAAACTTCGAAACTGGACATGATTCATATTCATGATATGTAGCATTTACCCCAATCATTTTAAGAGTTACCTCCCTTATTCTCGGAAACCCATCATAAGCAGATACCATATACACAGAAAGGTTATGACAGACGACTGTAGAAGTTGGAGATATAACTGCAAACTATCTAACAAGCCATTCAGCTAAGATACAGAAAAGCAAACTTCTGTTTAGTGTTTATAAATGGTAACTGAGCGAAATTTTCTACAATTAAACCTGATGAACTCTCATGGGGGACATTTCAAGACAAGAACACTGTATGTTAGTACCCACGTTCCGACCGAATCCTTGATTTTAGCACAGATTTGGATATAGATATTTCAGCCCGTGATTTCAGTTATCAATACCAATGGATGTCTCGAAACAAAAGTATTGAACGTCATCATCAATGCGAAAGGTCTGATGTTAATGTTGATCAGAATTGAGAATTCGGTATTATTTCTGTTGCATTACATATATCACATACAGACCACTATACCTTAATCTGTCTATACAGTAAACACTTAATCATAAAAATTGGCAGACTGTAGTGCTCATTTATGATTTCATATCTAAAAAATCTGGCATAAGATGTTTAAACTGAATGCTGAGGTATTCAACGCGCAGGTTAAGCAGGATTTTCGGGACAATTGTCTCAAAAATCCATATAATGCTCTAAAATCTATTGCATAGACCTCCTTCACCTACACTACAATATCTTAGCTGTATTCGACAAAGTTACTTTCTGATTTGCATGATTTTTACATTGCTAAAAAGCTATTTGAATAAGCGATTTCATTTGTTGTAAAGAATAAGTTTATCCATGAAAATGTGCACACAGTTACCGTTATATCCGTTAAAGTTTGAAACTTTTTTCCTCGGGGAGAACATGGTGATTCAGCGTTACGTCAACACCAGGTAAACAAAATTGAAAAAAGGCAAATTGTTGAAGTTTTGATAAATGTTGCAGGATAAACAGAATACATGGTCCGTGTTTCAAAATAAGATAAAACGATAAATTGGCTTGTGACAGAATGACAAAATTGATAGGGATATTCCAACAGTCCTGGCGCCAATGTCAAGAGCCGGTTTACCCACGTTACAATACCGTGATCAGTAGAGTAATGCGCTTCGCTCGGAATAGCGCAGGATCTACCGATTTTATCAGAAAATTCAGTTCAGTGATATTCCTGTTAGAAACAGATTTTTCTTCCAGTCCACTACTGACTGCAAATATATTACAAGTAATGTTTAGATGGTGATGTGAAATAATTTAGCATCCAACATGGACAGAGTTAAGTTTGAAACCTTAAGGGCGTATGAAACCCATGTTTGACTGTAAGCAGAGCATAATTCAATGTAAAATCAATTCCAACGTAATATCATAGACTTTCGCTTTTTGATATTCTTCGATACCAATGGAGCGCTTAATATGACGTTCTGTAGATATTTTGCCTGTAGACTGCAATTTGCGAGGACGTTTTTGGCGTCGAGATGAGATTTTTAGCGTCAAAAATTTCGATGTTTTTCTATTGCATATTATGTGTAAATCATCACTGGTCACAGATTTGAAACATATGATTGCTGATTTGGTGGATCACATTTCTTGAATTTCATAACCAAGTTTGTTTCTTGATTTTTGAAAAAAATGACACCTGGGTTAAAAGAAAAAGAACGACAACTTTTTTCTTGTTAAATAAATTTTTCACTAACATTTTTCTATCAAAAAGTTCAATTTCAGCGCATTATCAAATAAAGGATTTAATTCATTTTTTTTCAAATTTACATTTTTTCGGTTGCTATGGAGATTTGCGCCTGTTGAATCAATTTGAAAATTATTAATTTGATATTATTTTTTGCTTATTATCATAGAAATATACCATTTCATCATGCTGGCTATGGCACCGACGAGATGATTCGATGTGGAAGCCAACGTAGACAAGCAGTGGTTTGGCCACCACCAGCCGTAGGATGTTGTGGTTTTGAGTCGAAACATCTGAAGAGGACTGGTACCACCTGATGACATTGACAGGGGCTTCGCATCGGAAAGATACCAATGACATGCTACACACAAGGAATGTCACAGTTAGCAGAATAAGGTCATCTGTAAGTTAACACCTTTATAAGGAATTTTATTATATTTTAATTCATTCAGGATTTATTTATTCCATAAGTAATTATATCTATGTAGTACATTATTGTCTTCCACCACACCGACTTCTGACAGTATGAGTGATGTATGATGAACGACAGCATCCCTGTGATACACAACATTAATAAAACAAGAGGCCTAGCGGCCTTGACGGTCACCTGAGATAAGCAATATTGAATATAAAGGTTAAAGGAAAGTTATCAAGTGTCATGAAACAGACCATCAAAACTCATCAAATACTGATAATTCTTATAAAAATATTTCCAGTGGAAAATAACCAACTTTACGTGTGCTTTTTTTTAGAAGAAGTCGAAATCGTTAAATTATTTATAATATGTTATATTAGAATACCCGAATCGTTTTATAGTGTTTGTGAAGTTTTTCCCTATAACCTGATAGAGACAGAGGCCATGTCTGTTACAATATTTAGTTTGTATACTCTGTTGACCTTTGAACCTAAAAAACTGAAATATCTGTCAAGGTTTAGATTGTACTGTTATGCTTAGAGTTATGAAGATATGTGATACTATAGCATAGTTTAAGAGAGAACTATGACATCTTTATCGTTCAGTGTAGTATCAGTGACTCGAAAATCTTAGAAATCACATGTTTACTGGAGAAAATCCAGTGTATTATCGATAATTCTTTGGTATTTTGAAATCACGATTTAGTATAATTAAACATTTGTTTGTCATCAAACAACAAAGAGTTTGGATAAAATGTTCAATGAATAATGGTGGGCATTTTATTTTCGAAACCAAACAAATAACTGTAAATGTAATTTAATGGAGAACATTACCGAATAGCTAAATGAAATAATGGGCATAAAAGCTGCGAAATATGGGCATAAAAGCTGCGAAATATGGGCATAAAAGCTGCGAAATATGGGCATAAAAGCTGCGAAATAATGGGCATAAAAGCTGCGAAATATGGGCATAAAAGCTGCGAAATATGGGCATAAAAGCTGCGAAATAATGGGCATAAAAGCTGCGAAATATGGGCATAAAAGCTGCGAAATATGGGCATAAAAGCTGCGAAATATGGGCATAAAAGCTGCGAAATAATGGGCATAAAAGCTGCGCAATATGGGCATAAAAGCTGCGAAATAATGGGCATAAAAGCTGCGAAATATGGGCATAAAAGCTGCGAAATATGGGCATAAAAGCTGCGAAATATGGGCATAAAAGCTGCGAAATAATGGGCATAAAAGCTGCGAAATATGGGCATAAAAGCTGCGAAATATGGGCATAAAAGCTGCGAAATAATGGGCATAAAAGCTGCGAAATATGGGCATAAAAGCTGCGAAATATGGGCATAAAAGCTGCGAAATAATGGGCATAAAAGCTGCGCAATATGGGCATAAAAGCTGCGAAATAATGGGCATAAAAGCTGCGCAATATGGGCATAAAAGCTGCGAAATAATGGGCATAAAAGCTGCGAAATAATGGGCATAAAAGCTGCGCAATATGGGCATAAAAGCTGCGAAATAATGGGCATAAAAGCTGCGCAATATGGGCATGAAAGCTGCGAAATATGGGCATAAAAGCTGCAAAATAAAGGGCATAAAAGCTGCGAAATAATAGGCATAAAAATCAGTCAAACAATAGGTATTTGAGCAGCAGGTAACTGTTCCACTAAAACATATAATTTGATGGAAATGACAAATTCTGGTAAATGTTAACGATTTCTAACACTCTCGTACATTAGATAGAATATATAGAGTGAATTTATATAGAGGCACATTGTTAGATCATTGACACGTTGACCATGTAAAGTAATTTTAAACAATATCTATATATCTGTAAATATTCCCACATAATTATCTAGATATCAGTGTAACACCAAGCATTACATATCTTTTGTTATAACACGTGTCTAATATGACCTAATTGAGAAGTGATTGGTTGAAGGCGCTCGTCAATTTCATGGTGACGTCACGGCTTCATGGCATCGAACGAGATATTGAGTAACAATATTGACAATTAAGACTTTATCTAAGTCAAATAAATGCTGTTTTTCACGGATGTCTGTTAGAATCTGTGAATTACGTGATCAACAGAATCACACTTATCATACAACTTGGTAAAACATCAGTTTATTAACAATATCAAAAGTAAAAAACGCAGTACATAGATGGACAATTTTAAACCAGGAGGAAATATCAGCAATACTTGATCGGCAAGTACTTCATCATTAGAAATATCAGGGTATGAAATAGACAGTAAGTGCCTCACTAGAAATATCAAGGTAAGGAATAGACCGTTAGTACATCACTAGAAATATCAAGGTATAAAATAGACAGTAAGTGCCTCACTAGAAATATCTAGGTAAGGAATAGACCGTTAGTACATCACTAGAAATATCAGGGTATGAAATAGACAGTAAGTGCCTCACTAGAAATATCAAGGTAAGGAATAGACCGTTAGTACATCACTAGAAATATCAGGGTATGAAATAGACAGTAAGTGCCTCACTAGAAATATCAAGGTAAGGAATAGACCGTTAGTACATTACTAGAAATATCAGGGTATGAAATAGACAGTAAGTGCCTCACTAGAAATATCAAGGTAAGGAATAGACCGTTAGTACATCACTAGAAATATCTAGGTAAGGAATAGTCCGTTAGTACATCACTAGAAATATCAGGGAATGGAATAAACCGTTAGTACATCACTAGAACCATCAGGGTATGGAATAGACCGTTAGTACATCACTAGAACCATCAGGGAATGGAATAAACCGTTAGTACATCACTAGAACCATCAGGGTATGGAATAGACCGTTAGTACATCACTAGAACCATCAGGGTATGGAATAGACCGTTAGTACATCACTAGAAATATCAGGGAATGGAATAGACCGTTAGTACATCACTAGAACCATCAGGGTATGGAATAGACCGTTAGTACATCACTAGAAATATCAGGGTATGGAATAGACCGTTAGTACATCACTAGAAATATCAGGGTATGGAATAGACCGTTAGTACATCACTAGAACCATCAGGGTATGGAATAGACCGTTAGTACATCACTACAAATATCAGGGTATGAAATAGACCGTTAGTACATCACTAGAAATATCTAGGTACGGAAAAGACCGTTAGTACATCACTAGAAATATCTAGGTATGGAAAAGACCGTCAGTACATCACTAGAAATATCTAGGTATGGAAAAGACCGTTAGTACATCACTAGAAACATCAGGGTATGGAATAGACCGTTAGTACATCACTAGAAATATCAGGGTATGGAATAGACCGTTAGTACATCACTAGAACCATCAGGGTATGCAATAGACCGTTAGTACATCACTAGAAACATCAGGGTATGCAATAGACCGTTAGTACATCACTAGAAACATCAGGGTATGGAATAGACCGTCAGTACACCACTAGAACTATCAGGGTATGGAATAGACCGTTAGTACATCACTAGAAATATCTAGGTACGGAAAAGACCGTTAGTACATCACTAGAAATATCTAGGTACGGAATAGACCGTTAGTACATCACTAGAAATATCTAGGTACGGAAAAGACCGTTAGTACATCACTAGAAATATCTAGGTACGGAATAGACCGTTAGTACATCACTAGAAATATCTAGGTACGGAAAAGACCGTTAGTACATCACTAGAAATATCTAGGTATGGAAAAGACCGTTAGTACATCACTAGAAACATCAGGGTATGGAATAGACCGTTAGTACATCACTAGAACCATCAGGGTATGGAATAGACCGTTAGTACATCACTAGAAACATCAGCGTATGGAAAAGACCCTCAGTACACCACTAGAACTATCAGGGTATGGAATAGACCGTTAGTACATCACTAGAAATATCTAGGTACGGAAAAGACTGTTAGTACATCACTAGAAATATCTAGGTACGGAAAAGACCGTTAGTACATCACTAGAACTATCAGGGTATGGAATAGACCGTTAGTACATCACTAGAAATATCAGGGTATGGAATAGATCGTTAGTACATCACTAGAAATATCAGGGCATGGAATAGACCGTTCGTACATCACTAGAAATATCAGGGTATGGAATAGACCGTTAGTACATCACTAGAAACATCAGGGTATGCAACTTTGAAAATGTATTAATATCATATGTTACGATTATCTCGTAGAAGTATGTTCTGGACAGGTGTGTCTAAACTTTTACATGTGTATGATTATTACGTCATTTTAATTGTGAAGTCTCTAGGCACTAAATATGTCAGACACCATAAATGTCGGACAAGATGGGGAAAACATACCACTGGTTATCACATGAGATTTTCTTGTCTCACGTCCGAGAATTCCTTGTCTAACGTCGCAGAGATCCTTGTCTAACGTCCGATAGTTCCTTGTCATTACTCGATCATGTCAGTTGCTATAAAACAATATAACCCACAGAAGAGATGTACACAGAAAAGAAATCATTTAACCCACCTGTAGTGGGGAAGGGGGATTTCAACCCTACGAGAAAGATGATTGCATTACAGTTAAGTCTCATGTTAATAGTCTTCTCCTTAATTTGATATCCTCCTATTTCATTCCACGTGATGGAAGATTTTATTAATGATGAGGCGAAAGAGTATAATATGGTGAAATATTGGGACAGATGCATAGAACATTTTAGTTGAGACTTTGTAGCACAAACCAAAGTAAGTAATCCTACTTATACTTTGGTCAAGGGCGGGCCACGTGATACTGATAAATAGATAGTTCACAGTCAACATGATAAACAACGATCTGAAGATGAAGTTGATATCTATACAGCTAGTACATGTCTTCCTCGCTGTAACACCTCAAAAGTTACTAATTCAATTACCGACGTTAATGATGACTTCGCTGTTGTTGTATGACATGTTTAGGCCTCAAATTCACTACTCATGGAATCAAATCGTCTTGCCGTAAAAATAAGTAATCCTTTGATAATAGTGTTAAAGGCAATACGAAGAAACAGTATGTAGTTTGATACCCACGCACGATCCCCACTCCTTCTACACACACAAACACAAGCACAGGAGCCATAAGTATCTTGTCAATGTCAGGTTCTCAAAAGCAATACATGGGCAATTGTGCAGAGATCCATGAGAAAACGGGGGAAATAAATTATTACAATGGTTATTATGACTTTGAAACTCCTCCATCCAAAATACATTAGCTGTTACACTTTATCTCTAGAAGCATGGCAGTCAACATCAAATACCGGCTCTTACTCGAATATATATCAAAGTTTACGTGATTATCCAAATTATTTTGTGATAATGATAGACCGCGCAGAATGTGAGCACTTAAGTAGATAGAATTTAACATAATTATCAAAGTTACCTTGTTATAACCATAAACCGCGCAGGATGCGAACACTTGATATAATTTAACATAATTATTGAAGTAACCTTGTTATAATCATAGATCGCACTGAATGTGAGCACTTAATTAGATAGAATTTAACAAAATTATCAAAGTTACCTTAAGTTAAATTTTATATCTTCATAAAAATGAGTAGGAAGATTTGAATTCATATTCATTCAGTTCATTTTTGTAGGGAAAATGATATGATTTTTAAGCCTTTGATTTAATCTTTGTTCTGTAGACACCATGGATGACAATCGTATTTATGCCACCGCATGTTGAATAAAGGGAAATAACTCTCAATTCCTGAATCGGTTTTATAAGGTGTACTGGCTGCAGTCGTATGATATTTAATCATCAGTCTAGCAATTGCTGGGTACGATAACTTACTTACAAAAGTGTATTCCTTCCAACAAGAATTCTCATCACACCCAGTGATTAAATTCACATCAAAGTCCATCTGATCTTACTACATCATATTGATATGAAATTCCTTGAACCTCGTCAACATCATAGAAAATTCACTAACTGATTTCAGATTTTGCTTTAGTTGACGAAGAATTTAAGACTATCCTTGATTCTTGTATCTGTTATTAGCAATCATGTTTTCATTTAACTTGATATGCGATGCGGAGCATTATTATTATCATTCCAAAGCAAACTAATATTTGGACGGTCTATTTAACCTAAATGTATCCTCACTTTACATGTCACGTGACTTGTAAAACTGCACTGTATGGCTCCACTCTAAAACATTCGCGATGTAGAACGCTTTACGTCAGTTTCCATTCACGCGAAATTGGTGAAACGAGTGTGGGATTATTTTTCATTTTACTGACGAGTCTCATAAATCGAATATGAAATGGATAATCATGTAATATTCTGTTTATCACAAACGTTATATACTCTGGTAAAACGTTCATGTAAACAGTGTTATATTTGCATTGTTATTAATTTTACTTATTATCTCTTTTTTTCTGATGGCGTCACAATGGAAACAATGACAGCCTTCAACCAATCACTGCTCAATTAGGTCATATTAGACATGTGTTATAACAAAACATATGTAATGCGTGGTGTTACACTGATACCTAGATAATTATGTGGGAATATTTACAGATATATAAATATTATTTTAAATCACTTAACATGGCCAACGTTTCAATGATCTAACAATGTGCTTTCATATACATATAAAGTCACTCTATATATTCTATGTAAGATTTTCAGAAATCTTTTAAATAATCTTCTGAGTGGAACCCATATACCCATAGTTTCGCAGTTTGAATGCCCATTATTTCGACCTTGGAAAAAGCATAGTACTGGTTCTATAAGTATTGTTTTATTTGAAAAATAACAATTACTACTTCACGCGAAGTTCAGCAATGATTGTTGACGCCGTAGCTAGAGGGTCCAATCAAGCGACGGACAAGCGCCTATTGTTGAAAATTATGGGCAAGATTTACGGTCGTCATAATGGTCTCGTTGAGAATTATTCTAGTTCTTTGTGCGTTAGGAAGGTGGGCATGTTGGATGCTCGATAGTTTTGTTCTCATGAACGTGACGTTACTTACTTAGATTGACCCTAATTTTATTGAATTTTAGTTTGGATCATGATAATTTTGACTTATTGGTATTTTCTTGTTCTTTTTTTTTTCAGTCAAGCTACAGGCATTTAAACGACATCTAAATTCACCTAAAAATCAATCACATAGAACTAAACTAAGAACAAAAGAAAAGTTTACATGGAGACAATCGGAAAATAACAAGGAGAATAAGACAACGTGTGCATGACAGGTGAGCCTTTTCTGTTGAATTGACAACCCCGCAATGTCAATCTCGGTCAGCAGAAGGAACGACTTAATTGTGTTCTCCATTAAGGATCAGATTTTGTAATAAGGAGTTTCAACTTATCGAGCACATCTCAAATTAAATTAAATTCAAATTAGAAACCTTTGGATCAGTATGTATAACTGTATATGATGCATTGTGTTATTCATTAATATTAATACAATAAAATTAACAGACGAAGGAACACAATTTCAGACTCGTGCCCTGTCCGGGCCTCAAAATCACGACCTGCGATAATACATAGCCCAGCCAAGAAAATTTACATCCTCCCCCAAAAAGGATGTTTGGAAATTGTAGTGAATATACAGCTAGAAATTTTCGACTTAATCATATTGGGAAAATAGTTGACAGCTAAATAGCGAATTATATACAATAAAAATAAAAACGAGTTCACATGTAAAAATAATCGTACTTCGACTGAATTGATTAACCGCTTATATAACGTTTTGTTTTCAATGAGGAATTTGATAACTAGAAATAGACCCGTTTGATGCTTATTGGCTTGCCTGTGTGTTCCGTTGTTGTATACCTTGTTCTAATTTGCGAACGTGACATTACTTACTTTGATTGATCAGGATTAACATGGCGAGTGTCGTCAGTGAAGCAGAAGACGCTTACTCTTATGAAACACATAGTTTTATTCTCCTTGTACTTTTTTCAAGAGCCTTAGTGTAAATCTTGTTGTTTAGAAATAAAGTTGTCGTAAGAAATCGTCATTCGCCTGAATATTATCTTTGAAACATATTGTATCCATTTTATGAAAATTTATATTGTTACTCTACACCCTGACCGCAGCTATTCGTACGCGTCACTGCCGAAACAGTGAAATATTATGTAGGGATGAAAGAAGTATAACCTCGGCAAAACGACGCTGGGCTTGTGCGCACCGATAACCGACAATCTGAACACCTGAACTGGTGTATACATCCTGGTTTATATTCTCACGTCAAATAAAAACACAAGGTATTATTGATTATATTTCCTGGAGCATGACTGGCCAATCCTGCCAGCTCTTTGTTATTTTTATTTGTATTTTAAAGTAATATATGTAAACGTAAATTACCTTGGTTTACCTTCTGGGGACGTTTTTAAACAACCGACATTTGCATCTGTACAAAGCGACAGTGTTTTGCAGGCTGTAAAATTTATCACAGAAACATGAAATCTAGCTGTTTTATAACAACTCTGATCCTATTTGGTAAACTTGATCTTTCTCCCCCTTGTTGTCTAGGTAACATCACAATAAACTATACTCTCACCAAGCACTAGCTTTTCTGTAAACGAATTAGGAATAGAAGTTAGCATTGGTCGATTATAAAATTGTACATGCAACAACTGTATGAGGAATCCAATATGAAGTACAAAAAAGTACATTTTTCCGAGACCTCTTTAACAATGAGTGTCTTGATATACTTTCCAAAGCTGCAAAGAAGGGCTGATGTTAAGGTGTTATTAATTTTGGAGATACAAATATTGTTGTGGTAATTTTGACTAGAGTGATAATGATTATACTGTCATTTTAAACACGGTTGTTTCTTCAGATATAAAGAACGATTTATGGCCAACTCGAAGTAAAGAGACAAAATCTTTCTGCAAAAATAGTTTGTGATATTCCATATGCCATGACTGTATTCTGTATCTAAGAAACTGGCAAAGATTCTTCGCCAAGTGATTTAAAATGGTCAGCTTTAAAAGAACTGAATTCATTTTCCGAGGAATCGTAGTTTACATAGCAAGGTAACTGAATAATATGATCGCCCAAGATGTCAAAAATTCGGTTTACAAATCAGTACCCAGTGCCATTTTAGCTGGATTGTTAATTTTCATTAATCCTGTCTTGTTTATGGTGCATCCTAAAAAAAATCAATTTTCATTCGATTATTACATTATGAGCCAAGGGGACGTAAAAGAACGGCTTGCTGAAGTACACATTGTAGACACAAAAATGCATTTACAAAATCAGATACACAGGTAGAAGAAGAAGAACAAGCAAGATCATAGAAACGGTGGCGCCTCGCGAATTTGATGTGATAGGATTTCATAAAATGTAGACACGGCATTTCTGACTTGATAAGATGATAATGAAGTACTTTCAAGAGAATGTTTTAAAAAATGATATTGCCTATGATAAACGTTATATAAATGCAATGTAAGTATTTCTGTAATCATAACCAAACGCTCTATCAATCAGTACTATTTTCGAATCCTCTAAATTGTTTAAAAACTAACCCTGCAATTTTATGAAAAAATGAAACGAAATAGCTGTTGCATTTTAACCATCATGCTTACGAGTGTCGGAAAAAATTAATTCAAGAAAAAATGTGTGTGATAAGATCAACATCTTAAAATGAAATGAAATAAAGCAATCAAATTTTAGTCAAACATTAATCCCTGAATTTAACTTAAGAAAATCTGTCAATTTGCTTCAAGATGAATTTCCCCAAGTAAACGTTTTGGTAAGCAACCCCTATATATTGAGAATCATGTGAATACAAGCTCTTCAGATCTTGTGACAAAAAAAGTTTTATCAATAATGACGTTTCCAGCGCAACCAAAAATTTGAATATTCAAAAAAAAAAAAAAAAAAAAAAATTATTTCAATCATTAACAAGTGTTTTCGATGATGGAATTGAATACAAGAAATACTAATATTAAGGAACTCCATAGTATTGTATACTACTGGATTAGGAACTTAAACACATACACATGCCAGAAATGTATTGTTTCGCAGGTGTTGCCATGGTTACCAGCTCGTGTTTAGAACATCTTATGTTGTAAAACTAGCATATTTCGTTTCTGCCTACCTTAATGTCAATCTATAGAAACGGTTTGTATTACATAATTAATCGTTTAGACAACAACCTGAAGATATGATAGGAAACACAAAAAAATGTATCAAAATATTGAAACAAAATAATATATTTCACATTTTTAACATTTCAAAGTTGCCATGGTAACCAACTTTTGAAAGTTTTGAAAATAAAAAAAAATGTGTTTGTCACTTGTGTTACATTGAATAAAAAGTTATTTTATACATATTTTTCTTAAAAAGTTCTGGTTTATTAAATAACCATTCTTAATGCAATTACAAGCCTTATTAGATATCTTTTTTCAGATGTCTGGGTAGAGAACTTAGTTTGAAAAAAATAACAATTTTCAGAAGATTTGATTTCAGTTGTTTCTTCCAGTTTTCAATTACTTCTCTTATGTTTTTAGCCACACTTGTATTTTTCAAATTCAACTTCAATTTTTTTCAAAGTGACATCAACTACATGTAGTTAAAATATGAAATCAATTCTTGAGCAAGTTTATTCTCTTATCAATAGTTATCATGATGACCAATATGTTTGAAGACGGTTGATCATCGAAATGTCTTTATATTTCTACTTCACTTGTGCTGTACAAGATACAAAAAAAAGTATAGAAGATCATAACAGACACTAGTCAGAATATTTTTTGAACGTGTTTCTAAAAATTCGATATAACACTGCTCAAAATGTGCTATTGTAGTCAGTATCTTATAAAAATTGCAATATATCTGTACAATACCAGAAAACGCTTTGTATTCCAGTGTAAAAGTAATACTGCTAAAACCATAATGATATTTCCAAAACCAGTTATTAGTATAATCTTGCTTAATCCTCCATACAATAAATGATAAGGGTAACGATAAATGAAGAATTTGCTGGATCCGATGGCACAGAATGATTTGGATTATCACATTGCCTATGCTACAGCAGGCTGTGTTGATATCTGTAGAAAAATGTTAATATAAGCATCCTCTTGTACACTTATGAAACAGGAGTGCAAAATAATATGTATAAGTCTGCATACTCAAACCTCAATCAGCGCAAAAATAAATGAATAGATAAATAAATAAATCCTTTTCAACACCCATGTGATTTTAAATATACGTTTTCTTTATTGTTATTTTTTTTATCAAAACAGTTTTCAAAATATGTTCAGGATGTGCATGTAAGACAGGAGACTCTCATGTTATATTATCACCAACCATCCATATGTCCCACTCCCTTTGTTATATAAAGGTATCATGATATCATCTCTTCTCTATCTGATGAAGGCCGGTAGAAAGTGGTCCTTATAATTTTGTCCATTCCATACGATAATGTGTATTTTGTGAATTCATGATATGTTAATCTAAAATCACTTGCAGTCGTTGATAAATTATCTTAAATGTATTGCGTAACCTACAAATAATGGGAAAAAGATGTTAATTCAGAGCAAAAAAATCACAGAACTATATTTTTTGTGTTAAGAAAGTACAGTGTCCTAAGAAAATTGATCTGTCATAAGCCATTGGGTAGAAAACATGCAGTAGATCTGACAGTGCAAAATCTTAGAGGAAAAAAATACAGGTATATGGTATCCATATAATACATGCACAACATATAGTGTTAGGGATCTATGATACACTCTTTAGATTCAATCAACACAGATGTATACATATATAATCACATGCATCAATATAGGGCTTTAGGTATCACAAACATATACATTTAATGAAATGAAATTTATTATTATTTTTACCTGACACAGTTTTGCATATCATAATCTATTATAAATTATTTGTTGTAACTGGAAAACCGAAATTGTTAGTTCAACCTCAGCCTGCATTTTTGGTATACATGTATATGGTAAATAAAAACTAAAAAAATGTCTTACAGATATCAAATTGTTTGTGACAATATCAATACCTACTCTGTGGAGTACAGGTAAACATTATATATACGTATTTACCTTTATGAGCCTCACACATGTAAGAAATTAATGTACTTGAAGACGTATTTATTGCACAAAATGAGCACCCGTGATATAATTTGATGGAAAAGATTAACGCCTTGTTGATTTCTTTCTCAAGTTTCATGAGATATAATCAGTAGAACATTACCTTCACAAATAAGGGGCATATGACTCACAATACGTAGAAATGCGTAGATGGCATTTACATGGTGCTTTTCACTTGTGTGCCTTTTTGTACTATTTTAGAGAACGTAGTTTGTCAACAATGCGGGTGTATTTTTCGTTTTCTATATTGACTGTAATCTATCTAAAGAAAACAAAGATATCTCTTATAATCACCTTTTGAAAGAGACACATAGAGTTGTGTGTAATTTGCTGTTCAGATTAACATGCCATTTTAATAACTTTATTCAAATAAATTAACGGTTCAGAAAAAACGCATTAACTGGATAGTAAAAATATCAGTCTCTATAGTTTATTTTTTTTGTCAAGTGCACCTCCCCGTCCATTTCTGGAATCAGTTTGGATTTTCTTCAGTCGTTTCCAAGGATTGAAAAATTAGTCTCTTAGGATTACTGACGAGCCCTAGAAGAGCAAAAGAGTTGTATTGCTAGGTTTAGAAAACAAAGGCAATACCAGCCCGTTAGCAGAATCTTAATCTAATCTCAAATCCAATGAAAATAAGACAAAATGTGAACAAAGTTTTACTCGTAGATTCTTTAGAAAGTACAAAGACAATAAAACCATGTGTTCCGAACGACTGAGCGTCTTCTGATTCACTTAAAGAAATAAAACCCTTCATACACTTATGGTCAATGGACAGATTGTTTTATTAAGTTGAAAAACAATAGTAACAAAATTCTAAAATAAAAAATAAAAGACATATCAGTACTGAAAAATATTTACATATCTTTATCATATGAAATAAAGAGTGGAGGATAATTTATCTAGTTATATGTAATTAACTGTAAATCCTGACATTTGATTATTTCTATGTTTATGACATCGTTGCTTACATGGTTGCCTGCTTTCGGTATAATGTTTTTATTTCTGTTTCCATTAACACGATACACGGTTACATAATATTCCTTTTCAAATTGTTTTCTCATATCGTTCAACAGTCTGGTCAAATTTGCGTTTTTTTTTTTTTTTTTTTTCTTTTTTTTTTTTTATTCAGGGAACAAAATAGAATTAAACAAAATAGGAAGGAGTCCGCCTAATACAGCACTGGGTGCTTGATCATACAAAGAACTATCGAAATTTTTGGCAACAATATACTGCACAAATATTATCAATGATACAACGATTCCCCAAAAAATGAATTTAACAAAGTCTATCATGCAAGTCAGTTTCAAATCTCCGGGAGAATGATTACTATCAGCTTTGCATAGATCCAAAAAACAATTTCGGTCGATTGCGGATTCTCCGTTCGGCAGATAATACAGCACAAACCTGTTCTCCATTGTAAGAAAAAGTGTCTGATTATTTCCTTTTGTTGCTGGCCATATCTCACTCTCTGTATTTGAAGGAACGACTCTGTTTTTAAAGACGGGTACATTGGAAGTCTTTGTTTCATCCACTGACTGCATGATATGTTTCATACACATCTCGAGGAACTCAAGATATCGTTTGTGAATTTTCCGTAGTTGATAATAACCATTTGTGAAAACAAATATCACAGCTCCAGATACTAGTGTGTATATATTCGGTGCACTTTGTAATGCTAAACCAAGTAGTAGAATCACAATCACTCGTGACAAAATGGCTATTACGAAAAATGCCGAGAAGAAAAATGTTACCTCCAAAATAATCGTTTGAATGGAATCAATCACCTCGCCCTTGCAGAATCCAAGCGTGACTCTTGTTGCAACCATCGATATCGGAACAACGATAAAAATAGTAAGACTGACAAGTCCATCAAGTAACGTATGAAAAGGATCCTGCTTATAGAGCATGAAGACTGGTATTAGAATCCCGGCCGTTACTACCAAAAAGAATAAAACGTGAAGAAGAAAATGTAAAAAAGTATAGAGACGTGGTGCGCAACAACATCCTTTACACCACGTACATACCGCTGCACTCATCTCTTCAACAAAAGCCTTTAGAAGGGACAGCATACCAAAAGAGTTGTAGGATATCAAAGCGTCGTTTCCGATGCCGAACCAAAACCCTGTGATATCAAGGTGATACAATTTTGGTTCGTCAGTAATATGTTCCCAATGGTCAGATTGGTGACCTCCACTACATTCAACCCGACAACATTCGCACTTCATCAAAGTCCATGGTTTGAATGTTAATGCTGGTAAGATAATTTTCACAGGAGAAAGTCTAGCTTTGTCAAGTTCATCATCATATTCTTTTTTAACTTTGCATATTCTTCTCAATGGTTTACGCAAAAGCAGGCATGCATTGGTATGAACAAACGTCTGTACATACGTATGTTAGTACAATGTCATGTTTTTGGACAGTATTACCGTCGGTACAAAGTCATGTTTTAGTACAATATAACCACTATACCAGATAGTACAAGGGCATGTTTTAGGACAGTATAACCGTCGGTACAAAGTCATGTTTTAGTACAATATAACCACTATACCTGTTAGTACAATGTCATGTTTTAGGACAGTATAACCGCCGGTACAATGTAATGTTTTAGTACAATATAACCACTATACCTGTTAGTACAATGTCATGTTTTAGGACAGTATAACCGTCGGTACAATGTCATGTTTTAGTACAATATAACCACTATACCAGTTAGTACAATGGCATGTTTTAGGCCAGTATAACCGTCGGTACAATGTCATGTTTAGTATGATATAATTACTATTCAATTTTGTTTTATTTATGTAAATTACTCCATAATAAAGTTATGTGCTAATTCACATCAGATATGTTTGTTGTTCGTTACTTTTTTAATATGCAAATCGATGCAAACGTGTTTTAATCAAGCTGGATTTCTCTTTCTAGTCTCTATTTTTCGGTAGCAGTACACAATTTCTCGGTGTGACCATGGGTGATATTTTTGTTCATTAGATTACCCCTTTATAAACGTCTTAATCAAAATTTTAAAGATAAATCCTTGCTAAAATTGGTCTTGTCATGTTGAAGTGGGCAATGTGGGGTTTCATTTTTTTCCGAATAATATTTTAGCTTTGTTTTGGAGATGACTATTTGGGCAGCCTCGAATCTTCGTCTACTCATCAAAAATCAGCTTTACAGGAAGTGAAATTTTCATAGTGTTTACATGTGGTGATGTTATGAAGTATTTCCGAGTTGGAATTTGCTGAAATGTAAGTAGTTAGGTACCATGACAGTGTTGTTGATTTTAAGACAGTTGTTTAGAAATAAATTTCTTCTAAAAAGTTGTAGTGTTAGGTTTGGGTTAGCGATAATCTAGCATTTTTAGCATATTTTTCAGTAGGTAACCATGGCAATCACATGTCAGAAATTAGAGGAAAATTTTGATTTACAGAAATTTGATCTCTTTACTGTTAATATAATTGTTATATAGCTTATAAATATATTTGAATGTAATGATGTATTATTTCTCATGACCAAACATTTCAGGGAAATTGCAAATTTACTGTTCCCTGCTACCTTAAAGCTCGTATTCACACATGGCTATCATGACTACCCATTGTTTGATTGGTTGCACAATAATGTCTTTATGTTGAAACTGCATTTCTGCACAATAGATTTGTGTCACTGGCAAGAACACCAAATCTATATTCTGGCTAGCAAATCAGCAAGACAGGCAGATGTGCACAGGTATTTATCGGAAATTCAACCCATCGTTTTCATGCATTGATAAACACCTGACCTAAATTACACATGCAGTATTGATCTGAATTGTATACAATATACTTGACGTAGAAGCATGGCGTCAAGCAGGTTTGTAACTGTTCTGGTCCTATGTGCAGCCTACAACTTGATCGACAGAGTAAATGGTCAAAGTGTTATTGGTGAATGTGTGAACGAGACTTTGATATTGGGAAATGATTGTCAAACAAGACCACAACATGATAGCTTCTTTAAGTTATTAGAAGAATTGATTACAACGGACGTCGCTTTAATAGTGCTGGAACTGAAAATCGCAGATGTCAACAATAGTGTTTACAGTCATTACCGATTTGACTTAGTCAAAACGGATTTAGGACAGAAACTATTGACACTCAAATCACAAATGGAATTTTTAACTATAAATCTTCCTCTCCTGAGCGATAAAGTGGTAAGACAATCAATGCAATTAAACCCTTCTCCTCCTGGATGTTTAGCAAATGTCACGTCTAATGAAACTCTTGTCAAAAACTGGCTTCTTTGTGGATTAACAAGAGAACAAGATAGCAACGAAAAATTATTGATCAAGAAGTTGTGCTTGGCAAAACCTTACGAGGAACCGGATGACTGGTTCTTGTTTAGGGACACGTATTACCATGAGTGCACGGATACTCCAATCAAAGATTCTCAATGGATAAGATTAAATGAAGATAATTTGGTAATTCTTTGTAAGAGGATTCTGAACTTTGGAGTAACATTTCTATCGATACTTTGTGTTGTCGTAGTTACTATGTACAGACGTTTGTTTCATACCAAGGCACGCCTATTTTTGTGTAAACTACACAACCCACAGAGAAGAATATGCAAAATTACAAAAGGACATGATGATGAACCTGACAAAGTTAGACTTTCTCCTGAGAAAATTAACTTACCAGCATTAACATTCAAACCATTGAATTTGATGAAGTGCGAATGTTGTCGGGTTGAATGTAGTGGAGGTCACCAATCTGACCATTGGGAACAAATTACTGACGAACCAAAATTGTATCACCTTGATATCACAGGGTTTTGGTTCGACATCGAAAACGACGCTTTGATATCCTACAACTCTTTTGGTAAGCTGTCCCTTCTAAAGGCTTTTGTTGAAGAGGTGAGCGTAGCGGTATGTACGTGGTGTAAAGGATGTTGTTGCGCACCACGTCTCTATACTTTTTTACATTTTCTTCTTCACGTTTTATTCTTTTTGGTAGTAACGGCCGGGATTCTAATACCAGTCTTCATGCTCTATAAGCAGGATCCTTTTCATACGTTACTTGATGGACTTGTCAGTCTTACCATTTTTATCGTTGTTCCGATATCGATGGTTGCAACAAGAGTCACGCTTGGATTCTGCAAGGGCGAGGTGATTGATTCCATTCAAACGATTATTTTGGAGGTAACATTTTTCTTCTCGGCATTTTTCGTAATAGCCATTTTGTCACGAGTGATTGTGATTCTACTACTTGGTTTAGCATTACAAAGTGCACCGAATATATACACACTAGTATCTGGAGCTGTGATATTTGTTTTCACAAATGGTTATTATCAACTACGGAAAATTCACAAACGATATCTTGAGTTCCTCGAGATGTGTATGAAACATATCATGCAGTCAGTGGATGAAACAAAGACTTCCAATGTACCCGTCTTTAAAAACAGAGTCGTTCCTTCAAATACAGAGAGTGAGATATGGCCAGCAACAAAAGGAAATAATCAGACACTTTTCCTTACAATGGAGAACAGGTTTGTGCTGTATTATCTGCCGAACGGAGAATCCGCAATCGACCGAGATTTCTTTTTGGATCTATGCAAAGCTGATAGTAATCATTCTCCCGGAGATTTGAAACTGACTTGCATGATAGACTTTGTTAAATTCATTTTTTGGGGAATCGTTGTATCATTGATAATATTTGTGCAGTATATTGTTGCCAAAAATTTCGATAGTTCTTTATATGATCAAGCACCCAGTACTGTTTTAGGCGGACTTCTACCTATTTTGTTAGATTCTATTTTGTTTCCTGAACACAAAAAAGAAGAAAACGCAAATTTGACCAGACTGTTGAACGATATGAGAAAACAATTTAAAAAGGAATATCGTGTTACCGACTTCGAAATGAACGGCAAACCAGTCGCTTGTAATGAAGACCAAATAGGAAACGTCTGGCAAAGAATATGTATTGAAAAATCCCCAAACGGCGGCTGTTTTTGCCTTAAAAACAGCGTGCAAGAACAATCAATAGTAGGACGTGGATTAGAGGTGGTCGAAGAAGAGGTACGTATAGGAGAGGAGACAAGCCGAGGAAGAAGTGAAGGAAAGGTATCAAATACAGGGAAAGTTGAATATCATAGAGGTAAACAAACAGGAATTAAAAACACAACTTTCATAAACGAGAGTGACACACATATATAGTCTTCTTGACTAGCCAAAAGATATAATACTGGCCGATATTTGTAAACTAGAGTATTGTATATTTATCAATGACACACAAATGCATACTTGGTTTGTCGTAAAAAGTACGTCTCATGTTTAACATAATATACACAAGCTATAGACAGAGGAATGCTTATTTATCAATTATTCATCTTTAAAGTTTCTTGATTACATATCCATTTTGTTAATTATCCTAATGTAATTTTAGCAGACCTGATGCAGGTTAATGGAAACAGAAATAAAAACATTATACCGAAAGCAGGCAACCATGTAAGCAACGATGTCATAAACATAGAAATAATTAAATGTCAGTATTTATAGTTAATTACATATAACTAGATAAATTATCCTCTACTCTTTATTTCATATGATAAAGATATGTAAATATTTGTTCAGGACTGATATATCTTTTATGTGAACTAAATGTGCCTTACATATATTTCAGAATTTTGTTGCTATTTTTTTTCAATTTTATAAAAGGAAGCATCTCTCGCAATCCATTATGTGAAACCACAACAATGATTTTGATTAGAATTAATTAATCTAACCTGTATATCATACATGTATATTTTCTGGTTATTTATGATGTCTATGTTGATATTGATAATCCTATATATTAGTGTACAAGTCTGTAAATACTTTGTAACAAACCAATCTCCAGAGTAAAGTAACATTAAACAAAAAACTGCCTTCTCTATATTTTACAGCTAACCAGCGAAACTTTCACAACCAATTATAAAGTAGTCAAGACTACGAAGTATAGGAATGAAATAATCGGGTACACGTGTATATTGATTTTGTGATAATAAGTTGTCTTGGGTGAAATCACGTTTTATGATTGGTCGCAGTTGAGGGGAACAACCATAGCAACCGGTACGAGAATTTGAGGGACAGAGGAACATAATCAAAAGATTTTAATCTTTCACGTGAATGTATTTGAAAGGGTGCAGACAGAATTCTAGTGTAGACGATGTGAATCTCACTGTAAACGGAGTTTAATTTTTTTTAAATGGCGGTAACGAGCAGACGATGAGATATGGGTTTTTATTCCACGTGTAAAATTTATAACTAAATTATAGGAAGTTTTCATTTCAATGAGCCTCTGACATGCACAGCTAAGAAAATACCGACTCTTTGACAGAATCTTAATTCAAATTCGAAATCATTGAAACCCTAAGGCAAAATATGACCAAAAAGGAAGATTTAAACAATAATGCTAAATATCTCGTAAAGATTTTTTTAAATGTGTGATCGCTGAGCAGGTCATTTCAGATTCTAATACGGTAAATGTCCAGTGAAACTGAATATTGAAATTGAAAGTGAATATCTTTCTGGTTAATTAACTTTTGGAAGTACAACATTTTTGACCGATTTTATTTATAGAACAGAGGAGTCGTTTGACCAAAAGTTATGAAGGGTTTCGTTTCTTTAAGCGAAGCAGAATACACTTAGTCGTCCGGAACACAAGGTCTTATTATCTTTGTACTTTCAAAAGAATCTGTGAGTAAAACTGTCATTTGTACACATTTTATCATATTTTCATTGAATTTGAGATTGGATTAAAATTCTGCTAACAGGTTTGTATTTTCTTTGTTCCTAAACCTAACTACACAGGGTTTTTTTTTGTCCAGTTTTAAAAAATATCAAGAGGATCTAGTAACAAGCTCAAGCCTGATGTAAAATCATCTCTTATGATGACGGAGATTTGATTCTCGACTGGATATGAAAAGACATGACTCCATGTGTTTCGGGTCTATTCTTCAGAACACTTCACATATTCATTTGGGGATGTTATTTAAGACTACCCCTCAGTCTAAGTTGGTCTCCGAGTTTTAACTGTATTTGTGGACATATCGATTGTAATGATATGGTTTGGTGACCTACTTCCCACCTTAACAGTGGGAAGTAATGATATTTTTTTCGAATAAGCGAATGCTGCCCCAGTAAACAAACCCCTAATAGGGACGAATGTAGACAGATTCGTCACTTAACGGATTACTTGTGGGTCTGTTGTCTTTGTTCTGAATGGATTTCATATATCTACAAAGAGGTGGAAATAACTGCTGGGGATGAACAGTTTTCTGAAATTGGTATTACTTGGAATTTTCATGGATTATTGTAAAGTAAAAAAGATTTCTGCTCTGAAAAAACATACATCAGTCATGTATGTACATGATGTATCGCATATATCATAATAAAAGTAGACATTGCTATGATTTCAGTCAAAGCGTCTATTTTTAATATCATTCTTATTTTTACATATAAATAATAAAAGCTGATTGATAATGTCTGTCTGGATCAACTCTTTCTTGTTGTCGAGGCATAAGTTGTATTGGATCCAGCTCATGACCGGGAGTGGCATGCAAAATTTCACGAAATTTGTTTTATGAACGCGAGTATTTTGATTCGGATAAAAAGGTACTTCTAAATACATACCGATTTTTTTCTTATTTAGTACCGGATCTTTCGAACAGATTTAATTACAGATTTCATAACCAAACGGATCCCAGTTTGCTATCATTGCAATGAACACACAGCTGAGATATCTTATGAATAAAGTTCTATGAATGAAAATAGTAGTTCCAAAACCTCTCACTAGATGGCACCATGGCTGATACAAATTACAGATAGTGATGGTGGCGACATAAAACACAAACGAAATTTCTTTTTTGTGAAAAAATAGTACAACAACAATGATGAAATATGTCAACGCAATACAGTTTGTGTAGCATAATTATAATTAAAAATTGAAAAAGTACAACCTAATTCTATTCCATGATATTTAAACTCTAATACACATATTAAAAACTCGGAGTAACAATTTAATACAGACTGTAATTTACAATTATGACACTTTGTTACGATCGATATGGTGATTTATTGAACAAACATAATCAATTTGCGACAAGGCATAATTTACACATATACTGATTAAGATACATACAGCATAATACAAAAACATACTAACACAAGACATCTTATATAGCCCTGCACACAGTGAAATGAAATGGAGACATAATGATTTAAAAGAAGTCTTGTTAAAAACCTATTAACAAGCACAATATATCATGTACAAACGTATATAAAACATGTATGATAAAAAATAAAACGCATTACGTACCAAATTTTGCAAATAAGACAGAGGTATAAGTAACAATAGACTGACACCAACACTGATAATGTATTTTACCATTTAAAGTTCCGGAAAATTGAACAGGAAAATCTTTACTGCTTTCATAACTGTATCGTTTATTTCAATAATCATTTCTAACATATTTACCGCCCGCAAAACCGGTGATAGATAGTGGCAATGTGCAGTCGAATATTACCTGGCCATTCGTATATAGATAGTTTAGAGCGTGCATTGTGTACATAATTAATGGTGAAATAGCTATTCTAAATATAGAACATTACCATTATATATTGGCCAATGAAAACAGAGCATACGGTATTGCACCACCAGGTGTTAACTCGTGGCGTTGTATATAAACACGACACTACTCGGTTGTTGACAGTACAACAGTTAAGTCTACTGAGTGTTTTGCTGAACAGAAGCGTTTCTATAATTATCAGCATGGTGTACAAGACTTGTAAGTCTCGGGTTCGCTCCGGCAACACTCTACGAACTTCTAATTCAAGGTAAGTTCCGTATGACAACGTACATATAGGTTCAGTACAGCAATAATTTGTACTATATTTAGAAGCGGTCTTCATAAAAAATCTTGAATTGTAAGATAAATTAAATATGTAATTTATTTAATAATTGGCATCATAGGAAGAATTCCTTTTTCGTCTGTAGTGCTATTTTATTTATCGTCAAAATGGAGTTATAAACAAGTTAATTATAATATCTACACCTGTATATACTACACAATCTTCTCCACTCGTTGTTTTTCCTGAGATACAGTTCAAGTTGTGCAACGAATTACGAAATGGTTGCCTTCATATGTAGTATAAGATGTTCAACTAGAGGCAAAGCGTTTTTTACTGCATATTTGTTTGAGTTCGTAGGGGCTAATATTTCGCGGTTATCCCAGTTCGGACATGTTCCCGAGTTTTAAATTTCGCGGATATGTCTCCATTGTTATTAATTCATACAGCGATATATGGTGTCCTGATTAGCTGTTTGTTAAATCTGCTTGCTGGGAATTTTATTTCGCACTTTATCTAATGACAATGTTTATACAACAAAAGTAATTCACACGAGAATTTTACCAAATGTACAATATACAAATATTACATACTATGATCAGGAAAATAATTTTTAAAATATCCAGTACATGTAACCGGTATATTTGTCGTCTAGGTAAAATGAATATTTAAGTCCAAATGTTTTGTATGATATTACATGACGTTACAATATAGGAATAATCACGGACTCATAAGATCTAAATTCGTTGATAATGTATCATTTATACATAGTTTACATGTTTCATACTTGCGAACTAGTCAGGACAATCAAAATAAAAAGTTTTTTTAAAGAGAAGTAATGATATCTTATTTTTACTTTCCTTACAGGTGATACGCTAAGTATATTAGAATATCATCAAAAACAAAATATTCTAAGGGAAGCAACTCCTGATAGATTATTTTATATATGTATATAACAGACAACTGATTTAAGTGTCAATAGTGTATTAACATGTAACAATTTTCATCGTTTTTGATGCCATACATCCATGTATTTCAAGATTACAACAATAGATAGATGAATAAATAAAAAGAAAAGAAAACAAAATACAAATATGTATATTTTACAAAAGGATGACTCTACCAAAACAATGGTACAACTTACTTATGTACATATTGTAACTGATATTTATTTCCCCTTTAACAGAGACAGACATCTGTACAGAAGGCAGTCGTATCTTATTCGTCAATCAACGAACGGCATCAACGAAACTATCTTGGAAGACCTTGGGTTCGACAAAGACGATGTCGCATACTCCCTTAACAAGAAAGGACGATGGCTAGTGCCACAAATTTTAAAACATGAATTCAAACACAATGATGCTAATATCAAAATGGATCTTGTTGAATCCCATAAATTGAAACGGAAAACGAAGTGTACAGGATTTCACTCTAATAGCGGTTTTCTGAGAAAAGTTTTACCTAAGGGAACTTACTTCAATGCCAGCAGCCTTCAAAACAAGACTTCAGCTTCGACAGTAACGGTCAACATTGTTACTCCATGTCCGACAACAAGCTCACTCGCTCACAATCCTAAATACCTCGATTTCTCTCCGACCCCTACGCAACATTGTGACAAAGAGTCGAATCCTCCTAAAAGTAGAGCAAACACACGCAGAAGGGGACTATTTGAGGACATGACGTTGTACGAGCAACACGACGAGTTTGACTATTCCGAAGACGAAGACGAAAATTTCGAAATCAACGAGGACGGTTACAAACGTCCAAATGAAGTATATGTCGGAGACATCATTGTTCATTCTAACGATATGCAAAAATTACTCTTCGAAGAACTTGAACTATCAAAACCTGAAGAAACCTCGAGAGGACCATATCACCAACAGCTATTTGCAGAGGGACCATGGAGGAAAGAGGATGAAGAGGCGGAAGAATATTTAACTAATCTCGCTTCATCCGTGATACCAATAGCAAAGCACTTAACCTTCTTCATACCAAACACAGAAGTGTTAACAGGGCATCTCGAGGAAACCTTCGGCGAACACTACATTGAATGCCACTGCTTCCCACGGAAGTTCATCATTGACATTACTGATAGAGTAACCAAAACACTAATGAAAGCTAAAGCTTTCCATAATAGAGATATGAATAGAGTTGACCTGTCAACACTCCTGATATTTGCCTACGATATGTTTGGTAGTTTCAACAGCACAGACACAGATTCTTTCAAAGTTTCCATTAACATGAAAACATCCGAACTTTGTCTCAAAATAAACACTCTTCCTGAAAACGATGTATTTGGAATTGAAGAAATTATTCAGGGCGCGGTAGCCTATATAGAATCTATTCCTTATGACAACTTTGTACAAAGGAATACACCGACTCCTTACACCAGACCAGAAAACACCAGCCAAAGTATTTTGAAACTACCTCTCCCAGATGTAACGGTCTTCACTCCAGAAACCATCAGTATCAAAGACATGCTGAAAGAGGCTAAAAAGAAATGTCATGAATCAACAGGAAGCTTTGAATCTCTTCCTCCAGACACGTGTTCCGTTTGCTTTGAATCAATTCTTGAGAGTTCTGCGACAGCCTTACAAGCATGTGGACACTGGTTTTGTGATCGTTGTTGGAATGACCATGTAACGTCGGCAGCCGATGGTATCACCGGGAGCATTTCGTGTCCTGAATATAAATGCAAGTCTCTTGTTGATTTCGACATTTTACTCACAACTTCGAATCTTCAAATTGTTGAAAAAGTGTTTCGACGACGACTTAGCACGGACATTGCGAAAAGGTCAGACTCCAAATGGTGCCCAAACAAAAAGTGCGGACGCGTTGTTAAGTGTGAAAAACATGAAATCTGGAAAAGCACTAATGTTACTTGCGAATGTGGAACCGAGTTCTGCTTTGACTGTTTACAATCAGTTCACTGGCCATTGTCATGTAGGGATCACGACAAGTATTTGGAGAAACTTAAGGAGCATGGACATATCGAAAGGGCAAATTCTCCCGAGGAAGTGTTCACGTTCACTCTTCGTGGAAAACGTTGTCCTGTTTGCAATGTTTTTATGGAGAAGAAAGGTGGTTGTTTATCTATGTATTGTATATGTGGCACAAATTTCTGCTGGGGATGTCGAACAAAAATGGAGTTGCATCCTCCGGAGTCTTGTTTCAACGGGGATATGTATACTACAGAGGCTGATAACTTTCGGACAAGGAAATTCAAACTCGTTCATAAAAGCAATTATGGTCTCACTAGTGACATGCCAGACTGGTATAAACGTGCTGTAACCATTCGCAAGAGTACTAACCCTTCTAGGGTAAAAGTGATGACGTCAGCCGTTCGAACCATGTGCAGAGCTCTGACGTCATACAAACGACGCAAAGATAATGACATAGGTGCAGAACTTGTAAACTTTGAAGTCCAGCCATCAAATATTCATACCTCTTCAATAGATAAAATCCATCCATTTCTAACTAGTATGATAAGTGTTAACCTCGAGGCATCTCGCGTCGTCGAATACACTACCGTGTTCCTCGAGAAATCACGAGATCAAAATTTGGCAGAGATGCGAGATCGTCTCCAACGTCTGACTAAAGATATTTTCAGAATTTTTAGCAAGGCGAACAATCTGGATTTGAAATCTTCCATCTCGCGTCTATTTCATCTTCGTATCGAGTGCGAGAAAATAGTCAAGGACTTGGTTAACTATGTGGAATAATATGTTCCAATGGGAACATTATCAAACTGGTCGAGAATTGACAATTGTCAGAAAATTGGTTGTTCTTAATATATAATATCGGTGTTTAAAAGGCCGACAAAGTTCATTACATACGTAATTAATTTTGAGCTTCAGAAATCTGTAATCTGTCACCATTTCTATTTATTACAATTACTGTCATTTCATTGCGTAATAATAAAGATATATAAAACTACATGAATATTGGGGTTATATATTTAGTTTACTTTTAGTGTAAACTATTTTATTGCAAAATATTGCAAATGGGTTATTGTTACTTATAATCGCACTTCCCATTATACTTTGACATGAATACTGTGTAAAATTGAGAAAATACATATTGAAATAAACAATAAATGTATAATTAATTTTGAGAGAGAGAGAGAGAGAGAGAGAGAGAGAGAGAGAGAGAGAGAGAGAGGAGGAGTAGGGAGAGAGAGAGAGAGAGAGAGAGAGAGAGAGAGAGAGAGAGAGAGAGATGTATATATGATGAACATGTATACAACATATAACAAATAGTGATCAGATCGATATAGACACGATCGATACTTTCTACTAAAAGTTCATATGAACCCGAAAAATCGTTTACATTGGTATCCATCGTGACAAACCCTCTTCTTTTCCACACAAAAGTTAGTTAAAATTAACCTGCGGTTTGTACAATAAATATTTAAATCTCAAGGTACCTGTAAATCGTTTAATATCTTAAAGAGGATGCTTCTTTCAACATCACAACGACAACATTCAAAGAAAACGTAAATATGTCGATAAGTACAGCTGGTTGTTTCCTCAAATTAAAATAAGTCATAGTTTTAAAAACTATACTGGTGTCTAAGATTCGAATGAACAGCATCAAATTAGCGATCTCCATTACCAAGTTAGAGGGGAGAGAAGAAATTTGATTCGTCAGTTCCTATCCAATAATTAATAACATGTATTTTCTTAAATTCTCAATAGAGTATCTTGTATCAAAAATTTCACTTTCAAGTTTTTTGATATTTCGCTATTATATAGAGCGGTTAAGAAATCAACCAGTTATTCTATCATCATGAGGGGAGATCTGAATTCTATATTACCAGTACAGGAAAGGAAATGTATTAAAAGGCAATTAATAAAACGGGAAAATAAAATTGTTTTGTGAAGTATTGCTTTACGTCTCATTAACAGCCAGGTTCACTTAATGACGTGTCAGGTTGGAGTGGTAAAGCAAAGCCAGAGTACTCAAAGAAAAACTTCCAACCTTTGGCAAGTACCCCGCGACTACCCCACATAGGCCATAAAACCACAAGGTGGGGGGCTAGTGATAAAGACGGGTTGACGCCTTTTGTTTATCTTTTATTAAAATCAACAAAGCAAATCACTTAAACACAGTTGTAAAGAAAATACATCATATCAATTAATTTATAACGTATATAACAACGACAAAGATACAAGCCTTTCAATGTCTAGCCCAAAGCAGAAAGAACCGGAAATATATAAATATTTTTAGTATCATAAATGATAATATAAATGACTCCTTTCATCACAATAGCAAAAGGAAAATTGATGAAATAGATTGCATTTTCTAACTTTACTGGTGAATCCCAGAATTAAAATATTTTCAACTGCTATGTCTCTAGTTGTTTGGAGAAACGGCTTTAAAAAGATCCTCATTTTGTACATCTTATGAACAAATGAAGCGTCTCAATTTGCTTATGGCGTTCCCTCTTCTCAGTAATTTTTCCATCGAATAAAATAACATTTTGAACATTTTAAAATCTAAATAAATACAATCTTGTGGAAAATTGATAAAACACTTTTTTCAAAGATACATTAAGATATAATTCACATTAAAAAATGTCGTCTTTGGACGCTTGCACTTTATAAGTAAATCATAAAGGTCACGTGTAGGTACAGAAACTGTCTGCCATGTGCAACCAGTAAGTCGCGTGAATGTACAGGAACTATTTTGTATGTGCTACCAGTAAGTCACGTGTGCGGTCAGGAACTATTTGGCATGTGCAACCAGTAAGTCGCGTGAATGTACAGGAACTATTTTGTATGTGCTACCAGTAAGTCACTTGTGCGGTCAGGAACTATTTGGCATGTGCAACCAGTAAGTCGCGTGAATGTACCGGAACTATTTTGTATGTGCTAACAGTAAGTCACATGTGCGGTCAGGAACTATTTGGCATGTGCAACCAGTAAGTCACGTGTGCCGTCAGGAACTATCTGGCACTTGCAACCAGTAAGTCACGTGAATGTACTCGACAAATTTGGTCTGTGCTACCAGTATCCTTTTCAATTTCAACAAAAGGTTTTAAATGATTTTGTGTATAGACATTAGATAAAGCAGTTTTTATAGTCTCGCAGAATTGATATCGTAACAAGTTTAAAGTCCGATAGAAATACACAGATATATATAGTACTATTAGTATCGCTTTCATGAATATCATCTACTATGGTACGGAAGTGTAGGATAAAACGTCATATGTCACATCTGCTTTTCCGCCACTTGTAATTCCCGAGTTTATAAACAAACGTTACTGATAAACATTAATTTTTAATTTAAAAACACAACATTTTGAAATTCAGACCATGCTAAACACACGTCTTTCTACACACAAATATGCATACAAAAATATACATGTACAAAAACCATGTATAAGATAGAACCAATTACGTCATAACATAATGACGTCATCATAATAACACGCAACCCTATAAGGAAGCGGGCCGGTATCCTCTTTCGGTCAGATGATGACGTCATACATGCAGTGGAGGACTTTCTGAACGGTCGAAGAAAAGGACAACTTTAAAAGTGACATTGTGGCCCTGAAATGTCAATGGCAAAAGTGTTTAGATACTGAAGGGGATTGTTGTTAAAAAATAATACAATATGTTCGCCAAAAGCCAAACCCTTAAATATCTCACAATTTATCAATCAGCCCTCCTAATATATCTAAACAATAAAAGATGTATTTAGTAACTTATATTTGCAATAACGACTTTCTATTGGTCGTAGCGTGATTTAGATACCTCCCAAAATAACGAAGAACTTTACATTGGTAAAAAACAGTTGAATCAATTTGAAAACAGGTGATCAACGATATAGGTATGGTTTGATATTCAACGACCTTATTTCTGAATATGTTGGACATCATAGTATAACATAAATTGTTTAGAAATAGAGTGAATGAAAAAAGAGAAAAGAGGTGTACAGTTTGGTCGCGGAGCTATAACACTCGAGGTGTACTCAAAATAATTGTATAGTGGTTATGAAGCGAGTACACTGATTTTTATTTTGTTTTGCTACTACCATGGAATAAAAAAAGATGTAAGTAGGTTAACTGTAATCAAATCCAACTTCATTAAAGCACAACATTTCTTATTTTCCTCCATAGATATTTTTAAGAAGTTGATACCCACATCTATTAGACAATCAGAAACAACATACATTTTACCGAATTCGTGAAAAGAAAAATGCAATTATTCTTATGAGAGAAAAAAGGATTTTAAAGAATCAGACAAGAGGTAAATTTCCAGTTAAACCAGCCCTTCCGGCCCAGTTAGTTTCGCTTTCCCAAAGGATGCTTCTGGCAAACGTCATTCCTCTAGATAAAGAAGGATATATTTTTTCGAATATTGAGCCCTGTCACTTTGGCACTCTGCAAAATTGGTTTTCCAATGATGTTCTTAAACGGTTTTGGTAAAAACAGTATCATACTTCAAACCCAATTTTTATACGAAAGCAATTCCACTTTTCCCAAAGATACTCCAGGCAAAATTTTGTCATCCTAAATGAGAAGGCTTTTATTCTAAAAATTGCCATTTTCCCCATAATTTGTTCCACCCTTCTAGTTCCTATCTATATAAATATAGATAAACTTTTTTATGATGCTGTTAACCCAACAGTAGAAGGATTTTTAAAGTTTTTCCTCTATTTCACTTAATTGGCTCCGTCCCTCTGTCTCTAAGAGGTCACTCCCACCATTCAATTAGAATTGAATCCTCTCAACCCAGATTTGAACAAAATTAGACCACGATTGGGAAAATTAGAGCAAAATACAATTATTCTTACAGAAAAAGGAATTTTACAGAAGAAGAAGGATGTCAGTGAGTTCGAATTATTTCTCATCTTCAATGTCTGAATCCTCTCAACCCAGATTTGAACAAAATTAGACCCACTGTTTACACAAAATTTGTTTTCCATCCCCCCCCCCCCCCCCCCCCCCGACCAAAAAACGTGTTTTGAACGATTCGATTTAAAAGATATTCCTCTATTTTATACTGGATTCCGCCCCTCTGCCCCTCTGCCCCTCTGCCATTCTGCCCCTCCGCCCCACTGCCCCTCTGCCATTCTGCCATTCTGCCTCTCCGCCTCACTGCCCCTCTGCCTCTCCGCCCCACTGCCCCTCTGCCTCTCTGCCCCTCTGCCATTCTGCCTCTCCGCCTCACTGCCCCTCTGCCTCTCCGCCCCACTGCCCTCTGCCTCTCTGCCTCTCTGCCCCTCTGCCATTCTGCCTCTCCGCCTCACTGCCCCTCTGCCATTCTGCCTCTCCGCCTCACTGCCTCTCCGCCCCACTGCCCCTCTGCCTCTCTGCCTCCCTGCCCCTCTGCCTCTCTCCTTCAAAATCTTGTCATTCCAACAGAAGAAGAAGAGGATGTTAAAAGTTCACTCTATTTCCCTGTCCCCCGGGCTCTAATGGAACGAAACTCAGTGTTTAAGCAAATTTGGTTTCCCTTCCAACCGCTCCCGCTCCCCCCCCCCCCCCCCACCCCCGCCCCCTCCCCCACCCCACCCCACTTCAAAAACGATTAATCTATTTCTCATATTTTATTTAGTAACGTATGAAAATGGCATTTGGTACATGACAATAAACAACAGAATTTCTTGTATAACGTCTCATGGACAAAAAATCAACTTTGGTAAACAAACACCAGAGGTCTGTATGGACGGCATCATTCACGATATATATACATATATATCGATAATCACTAAAAACCATTTAATTAAACATAAATATGACAACGAATTTCCCATGTTGGGATCTGTCTCTTTGAACTAAACATCTTACGATGTAAAGCAAATGTAATGCTTTTAAAATCCCCTGTTGATCCGTATAATTTTAACTCTAGACCAAATTCTGTCAAAATTCACGCTGGAATTCTTCTCAGTAAACGGCATTTTAAAGACTGAAATGATAGATGGACCGCCGGACGAACGACGAATCCATACCCTTGCATGAATTTACCAGTAGAGTTAACTAGATATTCAAGAGAAAATAATATGTCAATATTTTGACCAATGTTAAACGAATGGTCCCCAAGTGTTTTTAATTCACATTAAAAACAATGTTATTTACATTTGCTTGAAATATGATTTGATAATGTTACACTGTCAGTTTAGAAAACTATTATGTTGTATTACATTTCATTAATTCAATTCTGGTAGCAGTTTGAAAGAGACGTTCACTTTAATGTTTTAAACAATTAAAATATTGAGCGCATGGTCAGAAATAGAATATTTTAGATATGAAGAAGTACATATCTAGATTAAATTTGTTAAATAATGAACAACGTTTCACGCTGTATACGGTTCACACGAGTGTTCGAAATGGTCCACGGATAACACAGTAAGGAAATTAGTCAGCACTTCAGCAGCTTAACCAGACTGTCAACTGCCTTTTTACATTGGAATCGGAGAGTCCAAAGATGTGTAATATTTTCTTTCATGTTTTGTTTGTTAGAAGACTGGAACACGTGTGATATATCGTTGCCGATCATTTCCAAGCGATCTCTTGTCCGGATTACCGCATGTCTTGACGATCTACTCATACTGTCTAGATTGTCTGATGTATTGAGGTATACTGTAGACACCTCGCAGATGTGACTTATTTCCAGATAAACCCCTATTATGCTGTTCAGAAACGGCTTAATCTTGTCCGCCACTGCCATCTTGTCCGTCAGTTTTGACGTTGTGAAGTCCACTAACTCCCCACCAACGCGGTTACCAAGACGTCGATGGAGCATTCTTAGTGAAGTCGACATCTTGTGTACAGCAGACGACAAGGTTTTAACATTTTCCGAACGACGAAGGTTTCTGTAATACACTGCTTTTTCATATCCCGTATGGTCATTAGGGGAACTTTGAGTTACACTAAGTGCCCTCTTTTTGGTTTTATATAATTCGCCTTTTCTTTGTTTACCTATTCGCGTGCAGATTGTTCTGAAAACGTGGTTCTGGAAGTCTTTACCACAACCCCAGCAGAAATAACAGCCACAGACGCATCTCATGTAAGAACTACCGCCATTCTTTTCCAAGAACTGTTTGCATCTCGGACACTCCTTTCCTTGTGCAAAACGGATGTAATCTTCACCTGGTTCTTCGTCATCTCCAAATTTTCGAAGTGCATTCGAATAAGAGGCAAAGTCCTCACATGCTAATGGCCAATGTGCCTGCTTCAAACAGTCAAAGCAAGCACTGGTTCCACACAAACAGGTGAAAGTGGCTTGTTTCCCTACAGTATTCCTTTCACATTTAATGGAACGTCCACAATGCTTGTTTGGGCACCATTTTGAGTCAGGTTCAATTTCAAGGTCAATTGCTAATCTTCGTTGAAAAACCTTTTGCACTATTTTTATGTTTGATGTGGTAAGTAAAATGTTATAATCAACAGCAGATCGGCACTTGTATTCTGGGCACGTAATTTGCCCTGATCCACTATTCGTAACCGAGAGCAGATGGTCAGCCCAGCATCGGTCACAGAACCAGTGTCCACAGATCTGGAGAGCAGTGGCCGAACTCTCCTCAATAGCTTCACAGCAAATGGAGCAAGTGTCTGGAGGAAGCAACTCCAAATCCGGCGCAACCAGAGACTCATTTTGATCTAGATCTTTTTCTGGGCTCTGAAGAAGATCTTTCACCGTTATACGATGGTGAATTGGATTGATCGACTGGACTTTTGTTCCTCTGCTTTCCGCTAGTATCTCAAATTCTGTGTGAGGCTGTCTTGCATATGGCAGTAGCGAATCTCTGTGTACAAATTCATCACACGGAATAGTTTCTGTATATGATACAGCTTTGTTGACAATATCCTCTACACTACATACGCTACCTTCCGGAAAGGTGTTGATTCTGGTAGATGATTTTCTCGTCATCATATTGAGACAAATTTTGAACACATCAGCATCGGTGTTATCTAAACTGCCATATATGTCGTAGACAAATATCAAAGCTGAGGAAAGGTCCAAACTAAATACATCGACATCACGGAAAGCTTTCGACTTTAGGACAGTATTCTGTACTTTTTTGGTGATGTCGATGACAAATTTTCTTGGTGAGCAACGGCACTCACTGTAGTCATCACCAAATGTTTGTTTAAGTGTTTCTATAGCAACCTCATTGGTAGGGATATTAACGCGGACATATTCCATCGAATGAATCGTTTCTTCCCCTGACGTCACATCCGCCTTCTTTATATCTACCTCTTTTTCCTTCACTTTTTCTTCTTGTCTATTCAAATATACGATTCTGTCTTTTGTTTCTCGCCTGGTCACTTGATATTTCGGCACCTTTGCTCCTCCAGATAATATGTCTTGCATCCTGCTGGAATGAATCAAGATATCCTCGACAGATACTGAAAGGGGTAGATCACGGACGTTTTCATTTGAGTCTAATTCATCACCATCATCATCATCTTCATCATCATCATGGTTTTCTTCCTGCTCTAAGTCATCCAAATAGTTGTCGACCCATTGTTTTGTTCCATTTTTCCTTCTTTGTTTCCTTGATTTGCTTTTAATTGGATTACTTTCTTGTGGTCTGTCATTACCATCTTGCTCCAAGTCATCAGTAGGCTTATCTTCAAACCGGATGTACTTGGGATTGTGGGCTATGGAACTTGTCGCCGGACATGGATACAAAACATTCATTTTCAAATGAGGTGTTGTACTAGAAGTAGCTTCTTCCGTTTTTCGACCTTGTAAACTTGCGGCATTGAAGTATGTTTTCTTTGGCATTACCCTTCGAACGCACCCTTTGTTAGACAGAAATCCGGTGCATGTCCCTTGCTTCTTTAACTTATGAGACTCGATTAACTCCACTTTGACGTCGCCGAGTTCTTTGCTATCCATTAGGATTTCCTGTTTTAGGATCTGTGGTAACAGCCATCTCCCTTTTTTATTAAAAGAATACACAACACCGTCCCTGTCCAGTCCAAGTTCCTTAAAGATACCAGTAACCTTGGTAACGTTCTGTGAGTGTCGTACCAGGCATGAATGTCGTCTGTACTGACGATTATATCTACAGTGAAACAAGAAAAACTTTAAAGTACAAACATTAATTCCACATTCCATATATGGAAGCAAAGAATCATAGCGTTAAATCTGGTGACAAAATATAGCGTCAACACACGAGTACAAAATATCATAGCGTCAACACACGAGTACAAAATATCATAGCGTCAACACACGAGTACAAAATATCATAGCGTCAACACACCAGCACAAAATATCATAGCGTCAACACACGAGTACAAAATATCATAGCGTCAACACACCAGCACAAAATATCATAGCGTCAACACACGAGTACAAAATAAACCCATGGTAATATTGTATCCATCGTCAACACCCGATGACAAAAATCACTATTGTAATCAGTGATAATCGGATAATTATGAAATAAATAATGTTACAGAACTGAATTCACATAAAATAAAAAAGATTACGACATTAATATATAATGACAACGTCATGGCATCAGTAACCATGGAAATCAAATTTTGATAAGAAATGTCAACATTGTAGAACAAAACTGTATCGCTAGATATCGCGTGAATATGATCTATATTGTCATAAATATTGTCTTGACACTATCAAAAGGTTTAAATTATCCTACCGCTTGAAGATGGCTTTGTTTGGTTACATACTGATTTATGATACATTTGTAAGTGACTTAAATATATAGATATATACCAAACACATTTCCTCATTAAGAAAAAGCTCGAGACCTACAAATACCGAAAATGTACATAAGTAACACATATAGGTTCACTTCTGCATAAGACGCAGAGTTTCTTTCATTTGAAAAAAAAAAAAAAAACAACACATCTGATTCATATAAAAATAATGAATGTAGACGGCGAAATATCATTATGTCTGATTAATTGATATGTGCCTTAGAAAATGGAGGTAGACTTACATTAATAAAGTTTATGCTATTGTTAATCAATAAATAAACTAGATATTTAGCGGTAAACTATGCTCACAGATATATAGGTAAAGCCGAATCACAAATAAAAGGTCTGCGTTAATATATAAAGTACACCTGTGCCCTGTGTAATTTAGGGAGGTAAAATTCTAACCTTGAATTAGACGCCCTGAGCGTGTTCCCGGAGTATACCCGGCGTTTGTCAATCTTGTACACCATAACGTCTGTCCGATGTCAGAATAAGGACAGACAGAGCCACTCACAGATACCAACCCGAGATTCCACAGTATATATACACAATTTTACCACGGGTGGTGCAATAAGAAACTAATAATAGACCATTTATTTTTAAATCACAAACCTGAATGATCCAAGCGCAGTGCGTACGTACATGTACATGTATACATTACCATCGTATAAAGGTTCACGTGCCTAGGAAACGATATACCTGACGTATGATACCATATATGTCCCGTGTTTGATTTCATTGTCGATAATGCCACTTTACTATGTAACCATTAAGTATCATAGATACAAAGCGTCTCTACACAAAGCTATATTTAGAATAGTATACAACGGCTGAACATCAATATGTGGATATATATTATCTACAACAATACATGTATATTTAATTGTTTTCAATTCGTGGTTAAAACTATCATATTTTAAAAATTATCATTGTTTTTATTATGTTGTGTACGGATTATGCCCAGAAAGCCAGATCAATATACTTTATACCCTATACAAATACCACACTTTCCCTTTACATAGTACATACACTATGGTATGTGTACCATCAGGTAGGAAGTCATACATATACTATAGACATTGTCGTGTCAACAGGTGTATGACAATTTGAAACTTGATAAAAAAATCAAGAAAACGCATAGTAAAAATACGCTGTAAATGTTCATAAGCACCCTCATCACTAAGGCATTTATACCTGTTGTAGATGTACGTATCTTCAATATAAAAAAAATACCTGAATTATTTTCATTGTTACGGATACCTGACGTATCAAACTCACACAAAGTACCTTCGCCATAAAATGGCGGCGTAGTGTCGTTCCTTGCTGCCATTCTTTAAATCAGGAATGATTTGGTTTCTGCTCATTATGACACGGAATTCGTTCAATTTAACGAGTATCTCAAATTAATTTCATTACAATTTTGGAGATATCTAGTTCTATAGATACTTGTGGCGAAGAAGTATTTCATTATCTTTTTTCTTATAAATATATGTGTTATCTATCAAAACAAATAACAAAGTTTCCTTGTTTTTAAAGAGAGAAGTTGATTGTACGTTTAATAACATTTCCAAACTTGTTTGAAAACTTTACAGCTGATCGCATTCCCAAAACACATGCAAAACTGTCTCCCTTCCTCTATTACAAAATTTACCATTCATTTTGTTTTTAAGCCTTGTTCTATGTGCGTGTAAATTAGCTATTAAGATATACGGATTAAAAAATAGAATTCAGCCAATGTATATATAACAAGGGATCCTACTTACATAAGAGTTGCCCCCCTTTAAGTAAATCTTTGTTTTTAATGCCACTAAAATCACATATCCAATTATTCACAAAAAAATAAAACACGCGATAGAAATTTTGTTACGAGAGACTATTTGAATCGTCAAAACGAAATATGGCAGTGTTCCGTTCCGTAGTAGTGGACACAATTATAAGTACAGACGAGTTGTGTCCCTTAGTGAACTAAAATTTGATTATCAACATTTGATACACTGTAGTAGGCCAAGCCAATAATTGAATGTTTCTAGGAATTGAGAACAATAATCTTACGAAGCTGTTTTCTTATACAATGTAATACATCAAAACATTAAAAGTGTACACCGAAAACTGCGCTTCTTTGAAAGGAAGAAACGAATACAGCTACATATTTTAATCCAATTTTGTTTCTGATAGATCTTTCAGACAAACAAATTATATTTCAGGATGTCAGTATGTAAGTACATACTCTATTCACGGCGGATAACAATGTAATGCTACAGTTACAATCATAATATATTTTTACATTCAATATTTTTTCTTGAAACTTGCTGATATTTTATAAACTTTTACATTACATACGGTAAATAGCCCACTCATTTGGATAATGCTAGGGTAATGACAGTACTAATTTTTATTTATGACAGATACATGTTCTATCCTGAATAAATAATTATATTCCAGACCACTTTCATTAAAACATAGATTACGAATTCAGTTTTCTTTAGAAATATCACTCCATATTTGAGGTTCTATATTTAACGATAATTTGTTTTTGCTAAAGTCTCACAAGATATTTTCTACTTTTTTTTTTTATCAAAATAGATGGTAATTACTAAATACACCTGAAGGGTTTTCTATATCTTTCAATCACTTTTGATAAATCTTTACGTCTTTCAATCTTTGTTTTTCAAACAGATTCAAATAATCTCTACCAATCGTACATGTTTTTTTTATTATTATCATTATTTTCCGGCAAATTTAAGACACTTTCTATAAAAATATTTGGAACATTCTATATCCATTTAAATTCCATAGTTACATCGGTTTGTGTATTAAATAAACTGTATGGTCCACCTCTGCATGACTTCACGGAGTAGATCTATAAGATACAGTCTACATCTGTGTACATATATAAAGTGTATCCATGCGTGTATGTCGTGACAGACTATGATAATATATGCCTTACAGACTGCCTTCATTATTTCTGGTATCAATATATGCTGTATATATAGACTTTCCAGGAATTGTGTGCATGATTCATCAGCGATTCGCATCAGTGGGCTAGTAAATATAATATTCTTAAAAATAGCCCTAAACCCAAACAAATTGCAACATCATTTCAAATGGTGGTTATCACTCTTGTATCAGAAACCAGAGATGTGAATCAAATATTTGTCGAATAAATGAGTGTTGAGGGGAATTAAACAGAAAAAAAACCTCAAAGTTGATGATCAAAGATGATTTTGAAAAAAATCTATATCAAAAGCAAGTTTGTTTATTTACTCTAGTGATAATCGTTATTCAGTATCATGTCGTTTAACAGTCGTATTTTGTTCCAGAATATCCATATTCACAAGTTATATATCTTGGTACTGCGTATCAGTGAAAAATATCTATAAAATTACTTTAACGTTGGTGTCTGTCTGCTGGGTTTTTTTTTTTTTTAATTCATGAACAGGTGAAAGACATATTTCATTACAATGCGACGAATTGACAACAGTGTGCATTCCTTATGTTAGGTCGGCAATTCTAAAAAGCATCAAAATACCGGTAGTTCCAAGTTCGATTAAAATAATTACAGTACTTATGTATGAGATGTTAAATTGTATCACAGGTTTGGAGGAATATTTCCAGAAAATATGAAATGAATTATGAAATTCAATTTTCCCCGTATTCATGTAATATACACAAGTTGTTATTTAGCAGTTTGGTCTATTAATGAAATCACCTCGATCCATCCACTTAGTCATCTAAGGAGTGAAATTTGTGTACAGGTTAATAACACTAAACACGCATGCGCCACGTGCTGTTACTCGACAACGGGCCCAATACCTTAATACATAAACCAAGGTATGACATCAGAAGGATGTCAGCGGGTGATGCAGGGGTAACTTCAGGTTAGTTTTTGGATTGGTTCTTCCGATTTTCCTTTTATAACATTGTCCTCGGGTACGATATAGAGGGAATATATTAGGTCAAATTTGAAGAAAATTATTAATGAATAAATAAGTCTGATCACTGGTTCATTGATACATTACTTATCTTTGTGATACTTAAACGGACACTACCTCACCAATATTTCATTTTTTTGTACACGTACCACGTGTAACTTCCTGGAAATTATATATCATAGTTTTATTACAAGAGATTGAACTACAGGTGTTGCTGCTTGTTATATTCTATGAGTAAATATTGTTGTACCATTAACTTTTTTTGTTTCATCAATCGTATATCTCCATTTGTAAAGATTCCAGTGAAATTTTCATCAGCGTGACCTGTATGTTTTACAAATCAAGGATTCGTCATATTTCCTAATGACTAATTTGAAAGTAAAAATGATAATATTTACGGTCTCCAGATTAATGAATTATGAAAAACCCGGATTAATTTTGATAGCACCCACATGCCTGTTCGTACACCAGCATGAGGGCACCAGTTATAATTGTTTATTCAATGATAATTCATATCACAATCAAAATTGTAAAAAGTAATTTTTATATGTATGCAGCCGGGATTGAAATATGACAATTCCTACGAGTCAAGTCAACGGAATATATCACATAAATAACTGAAAAGGTCGCAGATCGAACGCACGATGGAAGATTACCGGTACATTTCTATAGGGCTGTTGTGATAGCGATGAACGAGTGATATCACTGATGTAAGTTAACCATCTGATGTCAGATAAAAACCGCCACGTTCGCACTTTCTTGACTTTTTATTGTATAATATGAAGTACTTAAATGCTAGACACAACAAATCCTTCAGGATATACTCCGTAACAATATCAATTTAAACTCATTTTTTTCAAAACCTGTCGAAATCAAACAATGTATGCGATAAGAGACGTCCATGGCATGTCTTTTTGCAACCCGTATTCGAAAAAAGTAGATATTCACGGCCTTTTAAAAGCTGTTTATGATGTGTGCAACACTTTGTGCAAATTAACTAGTTCTGGTAAGACGAATTTATGTTGAACGGCACTTCTGCTATTACATTCTTACACGCATCAGCTACAATTTTTCACAATTTGGAATTAAAAATAGCTCCCAACTTCAGCCCCGGGGACCAACTTTCAACATTCGTAAATTTTACCTGTAGAATTTAAGTATTCGTTATCTTGAATAAATAGAAATACAATTCTTATTTAAAGGTCATGGGCAAAGAAAAAATAATGTTAGATAATGTGTCAAGAATGTGTTCGGTGTATCCATTCCATATTATGTTCAAGAGGTTAAGCGATATCTTCATAAACAAGATAACAATGTTCGGAGTTTGTCATCCGAGGAGACGTAAATCAATAATGCAGACCAATAGTAACGACAAAAACAACGTATTTGTTATTCATATATTTTTATCAAAGATTTTTTTATAGGATGCTTCACAAATCCGACCAATGAGCGAGGATCGACGTGTATGTGTTATAGGTTCCTGCAATAAGTCAACACTTTGTTGATATATACCACAAAAATAAAGAATATGTATTTAAGTATCCTGTCTGAATTTTGAGATGAAAAAAATCGATGTTACCTCATTACATTCTGATAGACATAATAGTTAACATTAGGGCTAGTAGTAATGTTACAATATCCATTCTCTTATTCTGCCTAGCCTGTATACAGGTAAATAACACGTCTTGAGACCAGGTGGTAACCCTGGACAAACGCCTGTGTCCAGGTGTGTCAAGGTCAATTTAACTCGAGGTGTTCACCCACTTGCTTCTACACAATAATTACATAGTTTAGATTACATAACTTAATCCCGCTCTATCTATACTAAAATGTAATTAGTTAGAATTAACACCCGACTACTACTAAACGCATAACCGAAAACATAGTCAAACCATCCTATCCATGCATGCATGCACAAAGTATCTCTCCCTCTCCAAAATCTTAGATAACTTAGATAATCACAGTCCATCATAACAATTTCTACTTCAATGAAACATATCAAGTCGAAACCTCCCATAACCCTTCTAAATCAGTACATTCACATAAATCGCATATATAACTATAAAAGTCGGTATAGTGAACAGAAGTATACAGAAGGAATGGAGTGGAATCACAGAAAGCAATAGCCATTGGTAAAGTGATAAAGTAGCTTTAGCTATATGATTGGAAAGGTTTCCAACAAAAAAGTGTTAATAATAATGTTAATTATAATTTCATCTGCCACACTAACCACTAGCTATAGTCCGGTGGATGGGACTTTAAACGGTGGCCCGTGTGAGGATTGTCCACTTTCGCACGCTAAAGATCCCCCTGAGACTGTTCGTTGAAAGAGTAGGCGTGATAATGCCGGCCCAGAGGTCTAGGGATAGCATCAGACAATACATTTTTTAAAAGATGTTAGACTGACTTCAAATTACCCTGACACAGACCAAATATAGATACCCCCCGCCCCAACTCTCCCTCTCAGCTCATGGACATGTACTAACTGCTCGAGTTAGGTTAAGGCAATATAAAGCCCTGGAGCCGTCTTCTAAGACTAGTATTATCAAATGATCACAGCTACAGACGGTTCCATCCCGCTGAGCGGGATACAGGTCGCCCCCTCACATCTCCAGAACACTGACGTTCGTCGGTGAGATGATGATACCCGAACACGGGAGGAGTCAAGGAGACGGAAAACCTGTTAACTAACCAACCAACAAACCATGTATACGCGTGACGTGAAAGGGATGTCAGCACGTGCTGACATTGATATGTGGCCTACAATTAACATGTTGTGCAGATGATGAAGAGTTCACCAGATTGATTTGTTATTTGTTGTTCGTCTCAGCTGTGTTATTTCTTCTCATATCATTTTGTATTGAACAATTTCGCATAAACATCTACCATATTATATGAGACTTCCACTGTGTTTCATTCAGTCACGGCAGTCTGGCAGAATTGACGTCACAGATTTCTGGTGCCAAAGAATCCCGAAAACTACTGGAAAAAAGCCGAAGCGCTGGCAGGTTATCAAACTCACCTGTTACCGAACGCACTCGGCTACAACCTATCCGAAAGTGAAAATCGATTCAGAGTACTTTATAAAAATGCAGAGAAATTTCAACTGTCCATTGATTTCATCTTTTTGCATTTGCATAAACGCTATATTTCATGGCATATTTAGAAGACGGATCATCCAGAAATGTTTTTGGTATTATCCAAAAGAGTTTAGAGGCTATCATGATCCAATGATCATATCTTTCACAAGTAAGTTTTTTTTTGGCTACAACCCCTTTAAGACCTGAAAGTCTATGCCGAACGCACCCGCATTACCGGAAGTTGATGTCTTTAGAGTTAACCCCCTTGTATGACAACTCAGTCGTGATTGCGGTAATAATATTTGATTATGTTTTACACGTAAATGACTCACTTCAGTGCATGCGGACTTGTTCACTTCACGACATTTATCATATACTGAATATATCGGACAAACGCTGGTTGAATCACAGTTGCTGACACTGTAAACATAGGGAATCCACTCCCCCATCATAACGTGACACACCAATGCTTTTCCACCTGGCTCTGACTTACTCCTTGTAGGTATAAACAGTGATGTGATATATCTGATTCGTAACGGTTTGATAGTTACAAAATTCCGATATGATGTCAGGCCAGCCCAACACATCAATGGCCAAGAAATTGCTGGATAGTCTGCAGACAGATCTGAGGACTCTGTCGTCTGAGAGCCGGAGAAAACATCCAAACGTGAAAGAGGTACAGTACTGTAAACATCAGCAACGTTTATGACACTGCCTATCTTACTAGGCAAATCTGGCATTTACAATGTTTCAACACTTAAAGCCACAGGAAATGGCATTTATTGACGTGGTTCAAACATCAACTGTGGTGTAGGAAATTACATGAATTAAGAAACTTTGATATTAACTAGATTCTGACCAAAAAGGGAATGTTGACAAGCAAATATGACATTCACACACACTAACTATTAAAGATGATGAGGTGATGGCATTTGTCATCCCCATGGGTGTTCATTACAGCAATGACTGAGTTGGTTTCAGTCTTGAAGCAACACATTTTACAATACAAAATGAATAAGCAGAAATATTAGATATTTCCTTATGTGTCTTGAGCACCATTTCCTGGTGTCTAGAACACCATTTCCTGTTGTGTGTATAACACCATTTCCTGGTGTCTAGAGCACCATTTCTTGGTGTGTGTAGAGCACTATTGCCTGGTGTGTCTAGAGCACCATTTCCAAAAGTTTGTTGAGTCCAGTTACAAACAAATTAAGTAAATTATCAAAATTTGCAAGTTCTGGAAAAGAATGAGTCCTGGACTCAAATATTCAAGTCTCAAAAATCACTGATAAATGGGTCCGATTTCCGTAACTTGTTAAAGATAGTTTCTGCTACTCAGGATGGAATAAGCTGATGTGGCTATTTTGATAAACCCAATCATTGATTCTTTGGACACTTAGGTTAAATTCTTGTTCAGGTTGCATTCATGTGACAGAGTAATGCAGATAATATATAATGAGCAAGCAGGAATTGGAACACCAAGTCCTCATATTTACATACAGTTGAACCTTGTTATGTCCAACTTGGTGGGACCTATGGGAAAACTTAAGTGAGTTGAAATGTATTATAAAAAGTTATGGCAGGGACCAATGAAGTGCTTAAAATTAAATAATGTCTTAAACAACAAGCTCTAGATAACAAGGTTTGTCTGTATCAGGGTTAGTGGTCCGGACTGCTCAAATTGGATGTGATCAAGTTGTGTGGATAGGGCATGATCTGATCAAACCAGCCGCAATGTCAAGTATATAGCATAATGATGACACACAGTGAAGCAAGTGTGTCTTTCGTCTTAGCTGTAGACTTTAATTTTGTATTTAGGAACTTCAAAAACTCCTTAAATATTCCAGTAAAATTCAGAATTTTAAAACACAGCCCTGGAATCTTAAAATGGAACTCAGCATATTTTTTTTTTTATAATAAAATCCTTGATGCTAATTACATGTACATGTAGATGGGTATTTACAGTTTACTGATAAAATCTGGAACAGTACATTTGTTTTGTTTCTTGCTACATAACTGTGATAATCAGCTATAGAAATATTTTCTTGGACACATTTCAGAGCCTTGTAAGTAACATTTATGACCAGAAATCAAAACGTTAGTAAATCTTACTTATGTACTTTCTGTTTCTTTGTAATATTTAATTAAAGTTAATAAAATTTCCATGTTGTAGGCATCAGAGCAGGTCCAGCTAAGGCTGCGAACAATTTGTAGCAAGAATGAGGACATCATTGCTGGTTGGTATCAAAGTTTTAATGTTGATTTAAAATTTTCCACTAATGTCATGTAGAATGAAGTCCATTGGAGATTCAGTTATATCATAAAAAATATCACACTCTGTAAATTTGTTTTTTTTGTGGAGCTTAAATTTTCTTGGTTTTTCAAAAATATGATTTCATAATTGCTTGATTTCATGGATGAAAAGTACTTGGGGGAATCCCCTGAATATTAAAATTGAAAATCTAAGTAATATCTTTGGCTCCTTACATTATTTTATTTTATTTCAAATGGATATATTATCTACCAAGTGTGATTATATGGTACCCACACTAGTCTTGTGTCCTAGAGATCCTGGTTCTTAAATTACATTGCATTTAAAATGCCCTGTATCAATCAACAACATATGCCTTTATGACAGGTTTGGTGCCAGCCAGTGCAGAAATAGTACATCCATTTGTACTTGGTTGTGAAACGAAAAATTCCAAAATAATCCAATTATGTTTGATGACTGTTCAAAGGCTCATCTCACATGAGGCCTTGTCAATGGTAAGTGTAAAGGCTCATCACAAACAAGGCCATGTCTATGGAAGACTGGTGTCACATGAATCCATGTCTATGGAAGACTGGTGTCACATGAATCCATGTCTATGGAAGACTGGTGTCACATGAATCCATGTCTATGCTATTTATACTTGAAATATTCAGATGCTTATCTCACACCAGACCTGGTCTTAAGTTCCATGACTTTATCTAGAAAATGAATGCCATGTTTCCTGTGTAGAACCTATTTGATCAAATTATCAAATTCATATAATCATAAAAATTTCAGAGGTACCCTGTAAATTGTTTCAATGTTTTTCTTGAAGATGAAATTGTTCTGATAAAGGTTGTTTTCTCATATTTATATATAAGATAAATATCTATACATGGCCTGATTTTGTAAGGATTTTATGAATTTGTTTGGTGTTTTGTAGACTGCAGCTAACAATGTGATACAGATGTTGTGGCAGCTGATGGAAGCTGGCACGGAGGAACTGAAACTTCTTCAGACTGCGATCCTCCTTATCACCACCAACTCTGTGGTGCAGCATGAGTCACTAGCTAAAGTAAGTAATGGGTCGTGTATCCAGAGTGAAATATTTCATCTTTAACTTTTGTGAAGTGAGACTTTGTTCAAATGTCCTAAAAATTCTCTTTAATGGCCCCTGATGTAATAAAGATATTTAGTTTAATTCTCACTTTATTTCGGAATAGTCTTTTATAAAATAATACCCTGATATGTGACTGTATAGATTGAAATTTACTTGATTTTAAGTACATTTTATTTGTAGGCACCACTGTTGTTCTTCAGACTAAGATTCCTGGTTAGAGTAAAATTAATCGATTTTAATGACCTTTAGTAGGAACTGGTGTTTTTCTTCAGACCAAGAATCCTGGTTAGAGTGAAATTTAATCAATTTTAATGATCTGTAGTAGGAACTGGGTTTTTTTCTTCAGACTAAGATTTCTGTGTAGGACAGAATTGGATTGATTTGAATGACTTTTTGTATTGTAGGCTCTGGTGTTGTGCTTCAGGCTGCACTTCACTAAGGATAGCACCACCATTAACACAGCAGCAGCCATTATCAAACAGCTTGTCAGTAATGTGTTTGAGAGGGTTGTTGTGGAAGACAAAGTCCAGTCACAGGGTAAAATTCAGTACCATAACTGTTTCCTTAAACTCTGCATGTTTGATAGTCTGTTCTTTTTGCTCCAATGAATATTTAGTTTCACTGTTGATGTTTAGAAACATCTTCAATTTTACTGCAATTGTATATCCATTTGTTTACCATTTGACTTCAGAGGTAGTTTTCTGCGAAAAAATATACATTTAAAGTTGATTTTTCTGTTAATTTCATTTTGAAAATTTTCGATAATAACTTACAGAACAAAGATCACCTCTGAACACTGAGGAATTAAAGGTAGGGAGTAGGAATGCTCCGAAGTCACTGCGGCCGTGTGCTGGCGATGCCTACCTGTTATTCCAGGTAAGATATGCTGTAATACAAATTGATGATACTTTAACCTTTTCTATCTAATTGATTTTAAAATTTTCAAATACATGTAATCTTTTACACACAGAGAATAGTTTTCATCAGTTTTCAGAAAGGGAAATGATTCAAGCTCTATGTATGTATAAACCAAAAAGCGATCGATTATAATGTAATATTATGTGTGTACTGCTGTGATAGAAGTCTCACTCTCTAGTCCCTGTAATATTTTGTGTCTTTGCCCCACTCTTTGTTACCATCACTATATATACAGACACTTTTACAAGGTGTACATTCAGGTAGCTTAACTGATAAAGTTGTATGTGTCTATTACCAGGACCTCTGTCAGCTAGTGAATGCTGATCAGCCATTCTGGCTTGTGGGGATGACAGAGATGACACGGACGTTTGGACTAGAGTTATTAGAGGCGGTCCTTACGTCCTTCCCTACAATATTTCTCCAGGTACAATCACACACATACCACTCTGCCAAATTCTGCTTAGGGATGAATCAGGCATAATCGGCTTCCTTTACTGGACCATGTTTAGTAAAAGGGTGCCCTTAGGCCATTTAATCTATAAAAGGACAAAAAACATTGCAGTTCTGTATTCCTGTCTTCCATTCTTTTTTATTTTGAAATGAAACATTAACCAAATTTACATAGTATGAAATATTTGAACTTTAACCTTGTATAATATAATAATGAGTGGCCAAAAATCTAAAGGGAAATTTCATATCAATACTCTTGTTTTTTTGGGTGGAAAGACTGTTTTATCAGAGTCATACTGAATTAAAATGGTGAGAGTAAAAGTACTGTTTTGTATTATTATCCTATTTCACATGAAATATAACATATATTTCATATACATTGATAAAGCATTTCAAGTCAGCATTGTATTTAATACTTCAAAGAAAGTATTGATTTATGACTTTTACTGGCTGGTGACCATCATATTTAACATACTTACTGATGACTTTGAATATAACCTGATATTGTTACGTTAAATTATACATATAACATATATAATAGCAGCACTTTTTATATTTTAAAAATGTTTTAACATATAACTGCAAGAAAAATCAATGTTTAATTGATTTCAGCATCCTGAGTTCAGTTTCTTGCTGAAGGAACGAGTCTGTCCTCTTGTCATTAAACTGTTCTCTCCAAGCCTCAAATACAGACAGGGGTTACCTGCCCCTCCCTCGCCAGCCCCAGTGGAGAAACCATATTTTCCTATTGTGATGAGGCTACTGCGGATTGTGTCGGCACTTATCAAACATTTCTACAAATTATTGGTCAGTCCTTTCTACTATTACAAGCTATGGGTCATCTCTGAGCAAACTATTTATCATGTTGATTTAATCTTAGTAAGAAATTTAATATACTAAATCTAGTTCATTACTTTCTGCTGCTGTTATGTTAGTCAGGTTTCTGTTGAAAATCAACGGCTATGGAGAAGAGAAAAAAAGAAGAAATAGGCATCTTTTAACAACACAATATTAAACTAAAGAATGGAAAGAGCTTCACTATACAATTAAATGAAGTGTAAAGATCCATTTTATGTATTATATTTATATGGAAACTGAATCAAACAAATTGTGTTTAACTGAACCACAATTTTAATGTTATTAAGAAGTGGTTACCCATTACATCTTACTCAACTTACTGACTTAGACATGTATCTTTACTCTGGCCATTTAATTGTTTATTGTCTCCATACCTTTTACATGTCAATTTGCAGTAACTGTGTAGTCAGGATGTTGAAGCATCATACTCCATAATTTAATAATGTAATGCGAGGATTGGAAATAGTTTTTTGAAATTATTAAGATATTTTTCTCCATAAAAACACCTAAATACATTGTTATAGTATTAAATGATTCCTTAGATACTAATTCAGCTGAATGCTTATTGATGCCTAGAAGAATTCCTTATTTGGTTTATTAAAAGATCACCTAGGTAGTAAGTAATTTACTTGTTGCCCTGAATTGGATTTGTAATCTGCTGACAGTCTTATGTGACAGGTTGAAGCTGGACTTCATTGTAGTCCTTTGTTAGATTTAATAGCTTTCAATTTTTTCATGCAAAAAGCTGCTTTTTACAATTTCCAATTACATTTTTGTTGTTCTATATTCAAGATGACAGAGTGTGAGATATTTCTGTCCCTTCTTGTGAAGTTTCTGGAGCCTGAAAAACCGATGTGGCAGAGATGTCTATCCTTAGAAGTTCTTCATAAACTTAGTGTCCAGCCAGACTTAGTGAGGTAAGTACTTGCTCCTGGTAGTCAAGCAGATAGAGTTTCTATTCCCAGTGATTTGAAAGTTCAAAGTCAGTAATTCATCTTTAAACATGTCATGATATCTGTGACTGCAATGATTTGTTGTCATTGATTCTTGTTCAGTCATGGCTAGATATCTTTGTCTTGAATTATTTGATACCATTTTTACAGACTTTGTTAGAAATCTTCTGCTCTAATTATTGGATACAATTGACTCTAGTTCAGGATTGGCTAGATATGTGCAACTCTGTTACCACTGACTCTTATTGAGGCTGAGCTAGAAATCTTTGACTCTGATCTTATGATACGATTGACTCTAGTTCAGGTATGACTAGATATCTTTGTTTCCAATCTTTTGTTACCATTTCCGTTACTTCAGTGATTACTAAAGTGATGAAGGTCACACAGTTTGTCCTTGATTTTAATTACTTCAGTGATGAAGGTCACACAGTTTGTCCTTGATTTTAATTACTTCAGTGATGAAGGTCACACAGTTTGTCCTTGATTTTAATTACTTCAGTGATGAAGGTCACACAGTTTGTCCTTGATTTTAATTACTTCAGTGATGAAGGTCACACAGTTTGTCCTTGATTTTAATTACTTCAGTGATGAAGGTCACACAGTTTGTCCTTGATTTTAATTACTTCAGTGATGAAGGTCACACAGTTTGTCCTTGATTTTAATTACTTCAGTGATGAAGGTCACACAGTTTGTCCTTGATTTTAATTACTTCAGTGATGAAGGTCACACAGTTTGTCCTTGATTTTAATTACTTCAGTGATGAAGGTCACACAGTTTGTCCTTGATTTTAATTACTTCAGTGATGAAGGTCACACAGTTTGTCCTTGATTTTAATTACTTCAGTGATGAAGGTCACACAGTTTGTCCTTGATTTTAATTACTTCAGTGATGAAGGTCACACAGTTTGTCCTTGATTTTAATTACTAAAGTGATGAAGGTCACACAGTTTGTCCTTGATTTTAATTACTAAAGTGATGAAGGTCACACAGTTTGTCCTTGATTTTAATTACTTCAGTGATGAAGGTCACACAGTTTGTCCTTGATTTTAATTACTTCAGTGATGAAGGTCACACAGTTTGTCCTTGATTTTAATTACTTCAGTGATGAAGGTCACACAGTTTGTCCTTGATTTTAATTACTTCCATGATGAAGGTCACACAGTTTGTCCTTGATTTTAATTACTTCAGTGATGAAGGTCACACAGTTTGTCCTTGATTTTAATTACTAAAGTGATGAAGGTCACACAGTTTGTCCTTGATTTTAATTACTTCAGTGATGAAGGTCACACAGTTTGTCCTTGATTTTAATTACTAAAGTGATGAAGGTCACACAGTTTGTCCTTGATTTTAATTACTTCAGTGATGAAGGTCACACAGGTTGTCCTTGATTTTAATTACTTCAGTGATGAAGGACACACAGTTTGTCCTTGATTTTAATTACTTCAGTGATGAAAGTAACATAGAATACTCTCGACTATGACTACATAATCATGTCTGTCTTGTTTCAGGTCTTTCTGTCAGAGTTACGACATGAAGCAACATTCTACAAAGATATTCCGTGATATGGTCAATGGCCTTGGAGCATTTATTCAGTCTCAGTTTATGAATCCAACCGTTGGTCAAACTGCCCAAACAGGTATTTATTGCGAGTTGTATTGTATATGGACTTTGTTTTGTAGTTAACCTTAAGAACATGATTTATGACAAGAGAGCAGAATCTTTAACCTCAACAAATGCAAGATATGGTGTTAAACTTAAAAATCCTACCTTCTGCTTGAGTTGTCTCTGTCTATATCATACAGAGGTGATTGACTATTTTCTCCCATACTTTCTTTGTTGTTATAGTATAGTGAATACATAGAATCATCATTGATGATCAGTGAATTGTGTCAGATCTGATAATGCTGTCTAATTATGATAGAGTTACGCTACATAAAGTGACTGTGACCCTATATGAGTGTTGACATCAAGTGCATATGAGCTATCTTTTCACAAAGGAAAGAGAGGTTTTCCCCCTCAAAAACAGGAATGCACCAGTAAAGTGTATTAAATACACCTTTAAATGGTATTTGACATAGAAAAAACCCAAGGTTTTGATAGTGAACTTTATTGATTAAATTTCTATTGAAGGATTAAAAGCACCTGACACCCAGGGCACTCCACCGGCCATGGTAGGGGGGCTTCCTGTAGGTGGTGGTGTGACCCCACAGCCTGCCTTTATGTATCGAGGAACATGGATACCATTGGTGATAGTCAGCGGTCAGGCGAGATCCCTATAGTAAGTAAAAATCATCCCAAGTTTGGTCATCATGTGATGTACTGCCTTAATATAACATGTCGTGTTTATCATCTTCAACATCAATGGAATATATTTGAAGGATATTAAAATTAACAATTGATTTTCTACATACCAGTGTATCATTTAGATATGGAGTATACTATTGTATAACTGAGAGAATAGTTAAATTTATCTGAACTCTTTCCTGTTACATATGTAACTAGCATGATCAACAAACAAGTGCTAGCTATAATATCTGATTAATTTTACAGGTCCCTGTTACTTTATCAGCATATTGTGTTATTTTTGTCCGTCTCTCTGTTTGTCCTGTTGGATCCAGTCTCGTCCTGTTCTGAATAGATATAACTTAGTACTCCTAAATAAACTGGATTAAAACTTTGTCTAAAAGTTACATAACATAAAGTTTTACACCTAATCAGATTTGGGTTTGTGCAGGACTTTCTGCTTTTATGTTTTATACACATTTTCTAGTTTCTAATTTTATAGACAGTTACAACACCTCCTTGTTGTCACTTATAATGAATTGTTTGATTGTTAATAGCCTGGAGATGCTGGATAAGGTGGACCCACCTAACATTGTGGATGGTTATGGACTGTCCTTGGCCTTCCACTGTCTGGTGGAGGTGGTCTCCAGTGTACAGCACCTGTTACAGGGTGACCTTGGCAATAAAGATGACCAGAAGATGGTGGATCACAAGACTAGCAAGCACCAACAACTAACAGGTATTGCTAATTCATGATATTGAAAAAAAAAAAGAAAAAAAAAACAACCCTCCCCATCTCCTTTTAGGAGAAAATGAGGAGTTTTGATTTGTATGCATATTTGTCACTGTTGTGTTTCTGTTCAATATCTACCCAAAATTTAGACTGATTTCAACAAAAAAGCATACACAATATACAACATAGTAAGCATCACTCTGACTCCATCACTACTGTTGCAGCACTTTAATCCCATGGAATTAAAAGCATTGGGAGGATGAATTAGATATTTAGACAGATTTCTTACTCACCTGTCTGAAGGGCTAATGAGCTAATGCAGTGGCAGGGTTTGTTCAAATGACTGACCTTGATCCACTCTCTAGGACACATCCGGGGGTCAAATTTGTAAGCATCTTCAAATTACTTTTTTTCAATAACCAAAAGGCCAAGGGTACTGATATTGGGTCTGAAGCATGCCTGGATAAAGGGCTGCCAAATTTGGTCAAATGAATGACTTTGATTGACTTTCAAGGTCACATGGGTCAAGAACTTCACATCTTCTTTTCAATAACTGATAAGTCCTTGGTCATTATGTTTGTGTAGTAGTATGTTAGAGAATTGCTTTTCATGTTTGAAAAAGTTGTCCTAACAAACTGACAATGCCGTCTTCTTTGTAAGCTTCAGAACAGGTGAATGATTCAGGCCCATTGGACCTCTTGTTCTGTAATCGGCCTTTTTCTGTTGTTGATTTGCTTGAATTGTTAACTTGTAATGCTATGTGTTTTATGTTACTACAGATGAAGAACGAGGTCTACATGAGGAGCTAATCAACTCTTCCTGGTGTGGGATGTTGGCTGCAATGTCTCTTCTCCTGGACGCAAGGTAATGTCTCTTCTACTGGACGCTAGGTAATGTCTCTTCTACTGGAAGCTAGGTAATGTCTCTTCTAATGGCCGCTAGGTAACGTCTCTTTTACTGGACGCTAGGTAACGTCTCTTCTAGTGGACGCTAGGTAATGTCTCGTCTACTGGACGCTAGGTAACGTCTCTTCTACTGGACGCTAGGTAACGTCTCTTCTACTGGACGCAAGGTAATGTCTCTTCTACTGGAAGCTAGGTATTGTCTCTTCTACTGGACGCTAGGTAACGTCTCTTCTACTGGACGCTAGGTAACGTCCCGTCTACTGGACGCTAGGTAACGTCTCTTCTACTGGACGCTAGGTAACGTCTCTTCTACTGGACGCTAGGTAATGTCTCTTCTATTGGATGCTAGGTAATGTCTCTTCTATTGGACGCTAGGTATTGTCTCTTCTACTGGACGCTAGGTAATGTCTCGTCTACTGGAAGCTAGGTAATGTCTCTTCTATTGGACGCTAGGTATTGTCTCTTCTACTGGACGCTAGGTAATGTCTCGTCTACTGGACGCTAGGTAATGTCTCTTCTACTGGACGCTAGGTAATTTCTCTTCTATTGGACACTAGGTATTGTCTCTTCTACTGGACGCTAGGTAATGTCTCTTCTACTGGACGCTAGGTAATGTCTCTTCTACTGGATGCTAGGTAATGTCTCTTCTATTGGACGCTAGGTATTGTCTCTTCTACTGGACGCTAGGTAATGTCTCTTCTACTGGACGCTAGGTAACGTCTCTTCTACTGGACGCTAGGTATTGTCTCTTCTACTGGACGCTAGGTAATGTCTCTTCTACTGGACGCTAGGTAATGTCTACTGGACGCTAGGTATTGTCTCGTCTACTGGACGCTAGGTAATGTCTCTTCTACTGGACGCTAGGTAACGTCTCTTCTACTGGACCCTAGGTAACGTTTCTTCTACTGGACGCTAGGTAATGTCTCTTCTATTGGACGCTAGGTAATGTCTCGTCTACTGGACGCTAGGTAATGTCTCTTTTATTGGACGCTAGGTATTGTCTCTTCTACTGGACGCTAAGTAACGTCTGGTCTACTGGACGCTAGGTAATGTCTCTTCTACTTGACGCTAGGTAATGTCTCTTCTACTGGACTCTAGGTAATGTCTCTTCTACTGGACGCTAGGTAATGTCTCTTCTACTGGACGCTTGGTAATGTCTCTTCTACTGGACGCTAGGTAGGCTGCAGCTTTGAAAACTGGACAGTGAATAGATTATGTGGTTTTGCTCAGAGATCTTTGTCTGATACTTATGTTTGATATTTACATATAATTGGTAAGGAAACTTAATTTATTCTAATGAAGTAATATAATGATTTGATACATAGTTGTCACCTATTCAAAACCAAAAAGCTAAAAATTTGATATCTTATTCCTGTAACCAAACTTTTGTTACAGTACTGACGAGAGTGCCACACAGGCTATACTGAAATCTTTACAGACATTTGCAAATCTGTGTGGAGTTTTACAGATGAATATACCAAGAGATGCCTTCATCACTGCTTTGTGTAAAGCATCCTTACCACCACACTATACACTGACCATCCTCAACAGCCAATCCAATGCCCAGGCAGCTCAGCGAGGTAAATACCAGATCCTATCACCCAGTCATTGTATTGGTGACCTAGAAGAGAAAATATCTCTTAAACAGGCAACATAGTAGATTAAGTACGTCTTTTATCCTTATATCACCTACTTCCGGCTCAGTAGGATAATTATAGTAAAAGATTTAACTATTTGAACTGTGACTTTAATCAACTCTTTTAACAATCAGAAGTAAGGTTCTTTGATTTGATACCAAATGATTACATTTTTTCCAATAACCAAAAACTTACAAAAAGCATAATGATGACAATCAGGATAAATTTTCATATTAATCAAATATTCTATTGACTTAAACTATGTGCTTAATATAGGTCAATATGGTACCAAATACCTGGTAGGTATAGTATAAATACCTGTTGAGGTTGGGCTACATTATCACTTTTAAGGTGTAACATTGGGATATGATATTACAGATACCATATATATCCTGTAATAAGACCAGGAGACTTTTAAGGTGTAACATTGGGGTATGATATTACAGATATCATATATACCCTGTAATAAGACCAGGGGACTTTTAAGGTGTAACCTTGGGGTATGATATTACAGATACCATATATATCCTGTAATAAGACCAGGGGACTTTTAAGGTGTAACATTGGGGTATGATATTACAGATATCATATATACCCTGTAATAAGACCAGGGGACTGTCTATAATTATGGATGGACTTATTGCAGACATGGGCTTATTACTGGTTCCATGCTTTATAAGGATTTATTGCTGTATCTATGTCTGTATCATTTTACTGGACGATAATAGCGTTATCCATATCTTGTGCTTCGTCATTTCACATACTGTTATGTCTCTTCCTGTCATATTTTGCTATGTTGCCTCCTGTCATATAGCCTGTTTCATCATGTTGCCTCCCGTCATATAGCCTGTTACATCATGTTGCCTCCCGTCATATAGCCTGTTACATCATGTTGCCTTCTGTCATATAGCCTGTTACATCATGTTGTCTCCTGTCATATAGCCTGTTACATCATGTTGCCTTCTGTCATATAGCTTGTTACATCATGTTGCCTTCTGTCATATTTTGTTATGTTGCCTCCTGTCATATAGCCTTTTACATCATGTTGCCTTCTGTCATATTTTGTTATGTTGCCTCCTGTCATATAGCCTTATACATCATGTTGCCTTCTGTCAGATTTTGTTATGTTGCCTCCTGTCATATAGCCTTTTACATCATGTTGCCTTCTGTCATATTTTTAGCCCACCATCATCAGATGGTGGGGTATTCAAATCGCCCTGCGTCCGTGGTCCGTGGTCCGTCTGTCCGTCCGTCCGTAAACAATTCTTGTTACCGCTATTTCTGGAAAAGTACTGGATGGATCTTTCTCAAATTTCATATGCAGGTTCCCCTTGGTCCCTTGTTGTGCATTGTACTTTTTTTGGATTGATTCAAATTAAAGATGGCCGACAGGTGGCCATCTTGGATTTTGGAAGTAAAAGTTTGTTACCGCTATTTCTGGGAAAGTACTGGATGGATCTTTCTCAAATTTCACATGCAGTTTCCCCTTGGTCCCTAGATGTGCATTGTACCTTTTTTGGACTGATTCGAATTCAAGATGGCCGACAGGTGGCCATCTTGGATTTTGGAAGTAAAAGATTGTTACTGCTATTTCTTGGAAAGTACTTGATGGATTTTTCTCAAATTTTATATGCAGGTTCCCTTTGGTTCCAAGTTGTGCATTATACCTTTTTGGACTGATCCAAAATCAAGATGGCTGACAGGCAGCCATCTTGGATTTTGAGAGTAAAATCTTGTTATTGCTATATCTGAGGAAGTACTGGATGGATCCTTCTGATATTTCATAGATATTGGTTTCCCTTGGTCCCTAGTTGTGCATTGTACCTTTTTTGGAAATCAAGTTGGCCTACAGGCAGCCATCTTGGATGTCGACAGTAATACAGCACAAACATATTGTCCATTATCCACCTGTAACTGACTGCTATCTAATAATACTTTGGGATCTTTTTCGAATGATATTTGCTAATAGGTGCTTAAAAAGAATATCTTGTGCCATCATTGAGTACATTCAATGAAGACCAGTTCATGAACATTTACAACACCTGTAACAAACAAAAAAAAATAAACAAATCTTCAAGAACTGAAAACAGATCCTCAAATGGTGGGCGCCAAGATCCCTCTGGGATCTCTTGTGTTATGTTGCCTCCTGTCATTTAGCCTGTTACATCATGTTGCCTTCTGTCATATTTTGTTATGTTGCCTCCTGTCATATAGCCTGTTACATCATGTTGCCTTCTGTCATATTTTGTTATGTTGCCTCCTGTCATATAGCCTTTTACATCATGTTGCCTTCTGTCATATTTTGTTATGTTGCCTCCTGTCATATAGCCTGTTACATCATGTTGCCTTCTGTCATATAGCCTGTTACATCATGTTGCCTTTCTGTCATATAGCCTGTTACATGATGTTGCCTCCTGTCATATAGCCTGTTACATCATGTTGCCTTTCTGTCATATAGCCTGTTACATCATGTTGCCTCCTGTCATATTTTGTTATGTTGCCTCCTGTCATATAGCCTGTTACATCATGTTGCCTTCTGTCATATTTTGTTATGTTGCCTCCTGTCTTATAGCGTTTTACATCATGTTGCCTTCTGTCATATTTTGTTATGTTGCCTCCTGTCATATAGCCTGTTACATCATGTTGCCTTCTGTCATATTTTGTTATGTTGCCTCCTGTCATATACCCTTTTACATCATGTTGCCTTCTGTCATATTTTGTTATGCTGCCTCCTGTCATATAGCCTGTTACATCATGTTGCCTTCTGTCATATTTTGTTATGTTGCCTCCTGTCATATAGCCTGTTACATCATATTGCATTCTGTTCAGTCCTATCTTGATTATCTCACAACAGATTTTATTTATATTCACACCACAATATCATTACATCAAGTTCTACACCTGGTCGTATTTAGGTAATTATCGGTCAAAGTTAGAGGTCAAAGGTTGCTTTGACAACTTTAACATGCTTCGGCATAGGTGCAACCGTTTGTTACATTCTCAAACTTTCTTTTCTGTTTTAGTATTTGAAAATATTTTGTACCTTTTTTCCAAGGGAGAAGTTTTGTTCCCTATTACCGTTCACCTTCATTGCTGATTTTGACCTTGAGGAATGTTAAAGAAATAAGTATCCATAAGTCTTTCACACACAATCAATAAATGCATAATGTATTAATATATATTGTGTATTTGTTAAGGTCACTACAGGACTTCGAGCCAGGATCTTCCCTCCCTGGGGCTCGAGGCTGTTGAGAGGAGTCAAGTGGTTGCTGTGGGAACGCCCCTGCCCACAGCCTCTCTTCCTGCCGGAGCCCACACCGGGCCAGTCATGGTAGGTACTAAGTTGTCAGACTGATTTGTTTGCTGTTTGTGTGTTTTCTTTACTCTCTCTTTCATGCAGTCAATTATTGAAGACTGAAAAAGGATTTTAAAAGTTCTATTCCAAAGATCTGTTTGTTAGTTGAGTCATTTCTGTGGCTTTGTTTTACTTCATTTCCTGCTTATTTCCAATGTGTTGGTATTTACTTATTAATTCCGCAATAAGCCCAAGGAATCAGCAAACAATTCTGACTCAGAAACAGGAGCTTATTGAAAGCCAAGGAAATAGCAGTAGTTGATACTGAGCCCCAATAAGTACGGACAGACTTCTGACTTGGAATTATGGTTTAATGACATATGTAAAGCAAAATATTAATGGTAAAATTAATTTGAAAAATCCCGTGAAAACTTCAGTACAAATTTCTGACTTACACATAAACATTTTATATGAAATAACCTGGATAAAAGTAGATAAAAGTACTTAAATGTAGCTGTAATCAGTTATGACAATTGCTTTTATCTCAAATGTGACAGAGTCGAGGAATCGGATATAGGTGTTATGTTTTTGGCACTGGCAGGATTGTTTGTAACTAGCTCAAATTATATATATAAAAAAAAAAAAAATACCTGGACACAATAGAGTTATTATCACCAAACCTGCTTTATATATAAACAGGAGCATCTCAGCTTGTGGTTTTCATTTTAATTGTAGTCTTTAATTAATCATTAATTGGACTATGATTATCAAACCATTGTTAATGTTTCTTGTTCAGCTCAGTGTCGAGCTTAATGTCTCTCCAAATACATGTACTGTCATTAGCAACCATAGAACCCACATTTTTAGATTCTGATTTCCACGTATAGTTGACCATTAATTGGACTAGTTGATTGATTGTTGAATCACCTTGGTGTGAAGCTTACTGTCTCTTAAAGTACACGTGTTCTCATTACCAGTCCTGGAATATGTTGTCATCCTATCCCAACACACATTTCAGGTTTTGAATTTAACTTACAGTGTACTATTAATTGGAGTTATGTTATTTAATTAACTGTACGATTCTAAAGCTTTTCATTAAGTTTAATTGTGGACAAGGTACAAATGCTAGACTAATCCAACTAGGGTTAATCAAGTGTTGTAGCTCATAAATCTCCAACCTGTTTTTGTGACTTTGTGAAACTTTGTTTTTTAATTTTTTTTTTTTTAAACTTTATACAATTTTGGGGATTTTGAGAAATATAGCTATGAAATATTTAAACAAATTTTTAGAACAAGAAATGTACTTTAAAAGATACAACACATATTTACTTTATGATATATGGAGAAGTATGAGACATAATGTTGTGTAGTTATTAGTATCTTATCTGTGTTTAACCAGTTAACTGCTAAGAACATCCAGTGTATGCGGGCATTACTGTCAGTGGCTCACTGTCACGGTGGCATCCTAGGGACGGCATGGCATCTTGTGTTAACAACGCTTCAAGTAAGTCTTTTACACTTAAATCTCCTCAGTTCTCCAATTAGATTGTGCTACATCAGTCCTCTCATATGTTCATTGTATCAAGTGGTTTTCCCTTTATATGATAACCGAGTGTCATATTCTTTCAAGTTACATATATAAACAATTGTGTTGAGTTACATTGGACAGAGATCTAATGTTATACCTAATTGCCTATAACAGTGTTTACCTTGAGTATCCAGATAACTATAAAATATGTTGTATACATCACTGCAGCACCTAGTGTGGATACTAGGCCTGAAACCGTCCTCTGGAGGAAGTCTGAAAGTTAGTCAACAGATCATGGAGGGGTCAAATGCTGTTATAACTACTGCTGTCATGGCTGACCTACCTGTACTGTCGGCCATGTTGTCACGGCTGTTTGAGAGCTCCCAGTAAGTCTCATTACTATCTGTGATTTTTCCCCTGAACCATATAACATCGCAAATGATTGTGCAATATTACTGAAAAAGTTTTTATGAGATTGATAATTTCTGATATTTCACTGGTAAAATGTCATGAATGGCCATATTTAACCTGTCCCAGGTACCTGGATGATGTGGCCCTGCACCACCTGATCGATGCCTTGTGTAAATTGTCAGCTGAAGCAATGGAGCTGGCCTACACCAACAGGGTAAGTACAGTTCTATAATAACCTCAGTCAGTGACAGCATAGTCCTTAATGCTTCTAAGTTTTGATTGGCTGAGACAGATTAGGAAAGGTAATGATTGGCTAAGACAGATAAGAAAAAAATTTGTACTTGCCATGATGGTTATTTTTTGTTTTCTTTTTTTATTTAAGTAAATTTGGTTTGATTCTTTGTAGTTTCTGTGACAAGTTTCAGAGAAATGGATAGTATCTAATTGAAACAGATATAGAAATTTCATCGTTATCATAATTCAATTCCCCATTTCTGACTGTTTGAAATTATGTTTAGTGGATGTCCAATCTTACCCAATGCTTGTGTGAATTAAAGAAAAGAATGCAGGGGATTTTGCAACAGTACCAATATGTCTGTAGGAAGTGTAGTTAGAGTTATCTTCCTTTGTACATGATGTTGTAGTCAGAAGTTCATGCATGTCAGAATGAGTACATATCCTTAGACAGTAAACATGATGTACCTGAATGCTAATTTTCAAATTTTATTATGAATTTTTGCTAGAATTTTAAAATGTTCATGCTGCAAATTTTAGATAAATTTCTAATTTTGTCCTGTTGCTGTGTCAGTGTTCATGTGTTGACCAGTTTTGAAATGAATTACGTGAATTTGTGTATTCATCTTAATTAATTTGCATTTCTTTTGCATACAATATTTTTTTTATATATAATTTTTTCATTTGTAAAAAAAAAAAAAAAAAATAAGTGTTTGTGCTAGTTATGTGGTGTTTATAAGTAAGGCTGTTTTTTCCCCTACCACTACAGGGAATGTACTTTGCCTCCTGGGACTCAGTATGTGATATTTCATTACTTAAAGCTTACTGTAGCTGTTACATGTATATCCTCATCATCATCCATATCTCCATCATCCAGTGTTGTCATTCAAGCCTGCATTTTCAGCCTCCGTCTCACAGGATGCCTTGAATGTTGTTCTGTTTTTGTAACACCCACAACGAGTTTTACTTTACCGATTTTATTTGTGCATGCTGTTAAAAACCTGTAACACAACACAAATAAATCAAGTGGAAAAGTATGCAATCCAACACACTATCAAATCTATAAATCAACTAAAAACCTTTTTAATGTAACACTGTATGTGGTATAAAATTTTAACTGCTACCTTAGCAGTTTAGAATGTTCATTTTTTTTCACATCCTACATATTCCTGAGTTTGCAAATATAACCAAGTGAGAAATAGCACATAGTTAATGGCTAAATTGGTACCTTCAGGAGGTAAAAGCTGTTATTCCCAATCTGTATGACACATCATAGTGTCCATTAAATATTCAAAAGAATCAATCAGGACCAAGTTTCTGGGAATACAGAAAATTGCATAAAATTCAGTTTCTTCAACACCAGCTTTTGCATTTTCATAAAAAAAGGTGCAATATATTTTGATCTTTTGAAAAAAATTTATAGTCTGTTTGGTCACAAGAGATCTGTACTCCTGGATATGTTAAAGTGTTTTACATAGGTTAAATCTAATGTAGATAGTGTGATGGGATCTGAAGGTCTCAAGTGGTGCCTAATCATTTTTTTAACATGTGATTAGGTCACATGGGGTTTCATTCACAGGTTTACATGAATACATGACTATATATCATGTAACCACCCTGTTATCTATTTCCTGGTTTGTTTGTTGTGTTTATCGCCTCACGAACAGCCAGGGTCATTTGGAAGTCGGTTTTCTTTGTAGTAACTGTGACTTCCTCACAAAAAAAGTATAGGAAGCTTTATGCATGCCATCCAGATCAATTTAGGTTAAGTGTTATTCCCACTCATGGACACAACCACTACAGAACAAATAACACCCTTTACAGAAATTTTGGTTGTAATCACATGTGTAATATGACCATGTGAGTTTTGATTGGCTTGAGGTTGCCATGGTTTCCATTTTGACATCATTTCTTCATACTGTCATATGTAATGTAATGTCACCAAAGAAGAAATGATTTAGAGTATACATTCAAATCAAAATTTGTAGCTGTCTAATAAATTACTTTTGTGAAAAATACTTGCAAAAGTGAATAGGTTATTTGATAAACAGAATCTTACATCTGTTTCCATTTCATGCAAGATTTATGAAACTTGTTACAAAATTTCCATTTTACCTTGTTTCAGTAAAATTAACAATTCTTAGACTCAATTTGTAAATCTCATATGAATAGAAACCCACATTAGATCCTTTTTTACCCTTGTAATCAAACAATATAACTTTCAATAAAAAAGAATCATGTTATCCAGTATAAAATAGATATGTTTCACCATAATGCTGTATAAGATTGAATAAAAATACTTAGTCAACAAAAACAAATGTGAAAAGGAAAGCATTCCATGGGAGACAACTCCATTGTGTGATAAAGATATTTTTTTCCTTCTCATTCCATATGCACATCATATAAATTCAAGTACGTCTTAATAAACAACTGCATATTTTTCCTACATTCTAATGGGTTGGAATTGATCACCATTTACTAACATTAAACTCATACTTCACCGTGCAGTTATTAAAATACATAACTGCATGTGTTAAAGCTTGGATAACCACTTTTTTTTCCTTTATTGGGATCCATATCTGCTTTATAGCTTCGATAAATCTTCCAGTAAATTCAGTGTAAAATTTCATAGGTCATTAGCGATATGAAGGAATAGAAAACAAATTGAATTAAGGAAATATTGATGCAAAGTTTTATTGTCAATTCTCATCAATTTAATTAAAAAGAAAAAGTAATAACTTTGTGGATGTTTTTCTTTTTTAAATTTATACTCGTTAAACTCACGGTATGTGGATAAGTGATGAATTTTGTGGAAGTTTTGATGGGAATAGGTATGGTTTGATTTTAATAGATGTGTGACTTGATTTAAAGTGATTCTGTCTACTTTGTCTCAGGTCTTTCTCTGTATGTACTTGTTGCTGTCTGCATGTTTCCTCTAGTTATGTAACGTGTTGTCATTCTCCTGTTTAGTTGTTGTTGATAATTTTAAACTTTGTTCTTCATTTTAATAAATGAAATGTGTTTGGAGTGATTCAAGTTAAAGTCTACAAAAATTCTAAAATCTCTTGATCATATCTAAATAAAAACTGATGCTGTTTTGAATACAGTATGTAACAAGAACCTACAGCAAGAAAGATTTCAAACATCTTCACAGCAGTGGTGATGTCAGATTTTTTATTAAATTGATAATTTCTGATGTTCCTAATAGAAAATGTAATATTACTGCCTTGTTAACTATAATTGATTTACTGTAATGACTTAATGAGATATTTACGGACACCCATGGGAAGTCTTTATGGGAAGCCTTATACACCAATATATTATCATGTCTTCAGTCATTTACAACCTATACAAATCTGAAGCTTTTAAATTTTGAGACAGCTCACATTTTATCAAAAACAGTTTTGTAAGGATTTCAATAATTCTAGTTATGATTTCAAGTGAATTGAAATATTTGAAGCCTTAAGAGATGGAATAGTAGATATAATGAGAGTTTGTCGTGTTGATGTCAATATAGAGATGTTATACGAGGAGACGCCAAGTGGGAGCCGTTGCTATGTAATTTTACATCTGTTTGGATTCTAAGTCTGTTCTGTGATGTTTGGAACATCAATAGGAAAACTTGTAGCATGATATATTGTCACACAAGCACATGTAGGGCTGCACTGCTAATCAAAAAGTAACATCAAATCTATCATTTACATATCTCACATGTCCTGCTGAAATTTTACAAACTAGAATCAAGCTGTATACAACATAATCATTTGTTTGCTTGTTGGGTTTATCACCCAGTGAACAGTCTGGGTCATTTTTAGGCAGAGTTTTCTTGTAGTAGCTGGTGGCTACCTCACTGAACAACATACAGGAGGCCCATTACATGCCATCCAGAGTAGTTAGGGTTAAGTGTCTTTCCCAAGGACACACCCACGAAAGAAAAGACAGGTCTGTTTCTCAGTTTCATGAGAAATACACAACACCATAGGTAGGGAATTTGAAACCACACGCCTTGATGCTATGTAAGCAAACACTCTGAGTGTTTGTGGCCCTGTATACAACATGTAGAGGATTTGAAAAGTAGAGTTACAATTTGATAAAGCAATATACTCTCCTGACTCTTTAAGTTTTTGTGTTGCAAGTGATGGAAAAACTCAGAAGTAATATTATGGTGTTACTTTTCTTATGGCTGCAGGGTTGACATCTAAAAATCCATTGCTTATAAAGTGAAATTTAACTATATTTGGTATGTAGATAGATCACATCATTGACACCTTGAGGTAAATAGCACTTTTGCTGAAACATTACCATATTAGCAAAGTGGGACAGGTGATATATAATTACATGTATTTTTTTTCTTTTTAAAGCAAAAAACAAAAAAAAGAATGTATATCATTGCTTCATTTTAAATAAAAATTAATTATGAACTGTGAATATTGTCATATCACTGGGAATCACAGTTCAATATTCTCTGGGATAGTGATTGACTATGAAAAAAGAATGAAAATTATCCCTTTCATATATTACAAGTTTTACAAACATTAATAACCTGTTTTGCTGTTATTGTGTTTTTTTAGCTTTTCCATTAAGAATCATGTTAGATCTTGGTTGGAGAGGTGATTCTCCCTATAAAGCCTGCGTCATACAATGTCAGACTGTTGTCAGACTTATGAGAGGCCTAACAGGTCTCCTTTTAATCCACAACCAAATATAGACATTGCGTGTCAGTATCCATCAACATTAGATCGCAAAACGAAGGTTATTCCGTTCACGTCGGATGGGTGGAGGAGGGGATTGCTCTCATGAAAAACAACTGTGATATGTACATTTTAAAAGGACCCAAGAGGACAGAACAATGACTTGATGGTCATACTGTTTCAATCAATCTAGTGTTGCTGACACCTCAAGAGCTTGTAGTCCTTACCGACAGGGATTATATGTTAACAATTCAATTATCAATTTGTCTGTCAGTCAGAGTCACACTAGGTTTGGGGGTATAATCTTTCATGTACAGTTGTCATTTGTATGCGAAGATGTTTTTTAATGGTTGAATGTTGAATACTAAAATGGAACCTTGTACCTGTGTTTCGGTATATACAGAGTTATTGCCCTTTGTTCATTATTGATCCTGAAGTTTGTTTGGAGATGGAGAACTAGAATAAGGGATTAAAGTTACTAATTTTTTGTAAACATTTCTGAATCATGTTCACATCTTATCCCTAGAGATACCTGAACAGAAGACAAGGACCAATAATCTAATAAAACATTCAGACAAATACATCAAACAGGACATACCTACTTAAAGTACCCTATTTTCCGGGTTATAAGCAGCACTAGTATATAAGCCACAGAGCCAATTTTTAACAATTCTTTCAATTTGATCCACAAATTAGCCACACCAGAACATAAGTCACTCTCTTTCTTGTGGTAAACTTTATGTTGACCAAAGTTTGTTGATATAACAGATAATGGAAGCCAAATTATCAAGATCGTCAGTGAAACATTTAATATATGTTTGCAAATGAATTGTACACAGATAACCCTTTATTTTATTGATGTGTTTCAAAATCATATAATAGCAGTTATCAAACTCATTTGGCTTGGGAGCCTCCAAAAATTGTCTTTGCACAAATATAGGGCCTAATGATATGTATGGTTTACTGAACAATATCGGTGTCTGCACAGTTAAATTTTAGGGAAAGCCCTTGCATGCTGACAAAATTCTTATGGTCCCATATTAAGTTACGTGAAGCTATTCTTACAGTAAACAAGCATGGCAGTCGTTCTAGAACTTGACCTATAACCTGATGACCTATTGATCCCAGGATGCAACAGGTTATTGTAAACTTCCACTATGGCTTCTGAAGCAATCACTAAAGTTCAGAAGATATTATTGTGATTTATATTAAAAGGATATTATTTCTATTTCAATCTATTTCAAATGACAGTTCTAGATTAACTATTTCAGTTACAAACACATGATGGACAGGTACTCGTATAAACTTGGTACCGTCTTGTACTGGTATGCTTCATTTTTTTTTTCTTAATTTGCGGATTTTTTTCGTCCACATATAAACTGCGCCGGTATATATGCCAAATGCCTGACTGCCAAGGAGAAAATGCTGTGGCTTATAATCCGGAAAATATGGTACTTAAATTATTACTATTCACAGGTTGGAATTTGAAATTCAAAGTCACTAACTATAGAAAAAAAAAAAAGAAGAAAAATCGCTTCCTGTCATTTATTCATTGTCACATGACTATGTATGAAAGAAGCTTTTCAGTCTGAAATACCTTCTTGCATTGCTTGTCAGGTTAAGTAAAGGTCATGTGCACTATGACTTTAGGTATAACAGTTGACAAGAATGTTCGATAGTTCCGTATCTGTAAACCCTTCTCTTAAAATAATCAGTGATGCACGCTGGATATGTATACCCAGTGTTTTGTGTCCTATAAAACCCTTATCTGATTCCATCAGTGTACTGAGTCAAGTTTTTCATGGCCTCTTTCCATACAGACTTAATGACTGTGATCATCAGGGTTGCTGCCTCTTGTGGCAATTCTAACATTAGGAGAAATAATTTTCGTTCTTATTGTACTGTTCGTCATAACGATAGTACAGACTATTGATTGTGGTAAGCGTGAAAGTAACTACAGAATCTACTAACAGTACACAGAATTTTCCAAACTGTATTATCAATTCTTATAAGTACAAGGTAATGGTGATGTTAATGGTATGTAGATGTACCTATATTGTCAAATATGGGCTGCTAATGTGTCTTGCAGAGTTTCTGGGATGGAAGATACCCACTTAAAGAAATGTTGTACAACTCTACACCCACAATTATGTTGACATATACTTTTTTGTATTTGATAGATTTCTCTCACTAGAATTATTGTTGTGACAAGGTCCATGAGGTGCTTGATGGTCTCACAGTTTATCCTTACATTACCAAACATAAGTGTGATGTAGAATAAGTACTTGAGTTGGACGGTAAACATGGCTGTATCTAATCAGAATGAAGGCTCGTGTTCCCATTGTTTTATGGATACTTTATGGTTGTTTACTCAGGAAGACAGGATTTACAAATATTGGTCCAATATCTTGTTCTTGAATCGGTCTATTGATCTGTAAATCTTCCGCATCTCATCTGGTCTGTGTAAAGAAGTGGTATTTGTGTTCTGTGTTGCCATTGTTTTTGATAAATCTTTTATGTTGAATGGCTATGCTAGGAATTATCTTTGAGATAAATCTGTTGAACAATCCATCTGTATAAAAATCCATTGTGTATCAAGAGTTTAGTGGAATAAGTTTTGGTATGGTAAACATTCAGAAATTGATGAACAGTGGTTTACCTGAGGTACATTCGATTATACCTGGAGTCGCTAGATAATCACAATATTGATCGTTAACACTTCAGTAAATTACCTGGTCTCAGGATTCATCTTTACGCATGTTACAATCAAATGTTTTCGTAGCTTTTTGTGAATCAATAATGAATTAAATCTATTAAGAAAAACATGCTATTGAGGTTCAACATACAAGCGAATGTACAAGTATTGGAATGAATCAGTTACCATGTGTAATAAAAATGTACATAATGTAAATATCTAATTAACTGAACGGTTTATGCATAGCATTTCCATAATGTGTCCTGTATTTTTCCAACAGAAGCTTTTTTCACTAAGAAAAAATACAAGTGAGTAAATATTTGAAATATACCAAATCTAGCATATCGATGGAAAATCCTGTTATCATCAAGATTGAAACTCATGTTAGTCCACAGCTTATTAGAAATCTATTTTATATATAAAGAGTGTAATTTCATGTGACGTCTTATTGGTATATACACTAGAATTATATTTTTTGTAAGATTAAATTATAATGTGTGAAGTGTGTCAGGTGTTGGCCTCGTCACATTTCATACGCCATCCACATGTTTTTGTTTACATACAATACACTTTGTTTTGTGCTTGAACAACAAAAATGGCAAGCTTTGTGTTTGACAACTTAATGATCTTCCCACTGTTGTTGAGATCTGGTTATTTGGGGTTAAAAAAAAATGTTTCCGTAAATATTTAGATGTATGTCAAATATCCAGATGCTTTCACAAGTTATCAAGTGCACAAAAGTCACGACAATCCAGATCGCTGAGATCAACAAATCACAAACTGTTAACATTGAAATTTTAATTCATACTACAACAAAGTTGGTTGGGGATATTCAAATGGGTTCTGTCCCTCCTTCCATCTGTCCTTAAGTCTGTCTTTCCGTCCATCCATCTGTCTTTCTATCCTTCTAGATGCTGCTTTCCACTTGATATCTTTTGAAGGACAGGTGAGATTATTAGGAAACTTGCTTGGTAGACCTTTTACCTTAATCCCGTCGGCAAATACAGTGCATATTTAACAAGGCTGCTGTGACCTGATTGGCTGATATCATTTCTAGTCTTCCGTGTTGCTCACTTTAAATGTATATAATTTACAAATGAGCATTAGGATCTTGATGGCTATGTTGTTTTGTTTACACAAGCATCATAATACATTGCCTAACTGTCATGTTAATTGAGACTTGAAACTCTAGATAATTCAATGTCGAATAGTTTGTGTGGAGCAATAGCAGGATGTGGAAATTTGTTTGTTTAAAAGGCACTTTACAAGGAATTGTTTGTTGTCAAATGCACATGAGACAATGAAGAATATGGATGGGGCCTCTTACAGGTGATTTATTGTTATGGGATTATAATGCTTTGAAGCACGAAAATGAAACGTCAACAAACAGCAACCATCCAAATACAAAAATTAATTCAAATATGTTCATATTATAAGATTTATTTATTAAACTGATCAGTAAACACCGGTCTTTTTCTAAGAAATATCCTTAGATCTGACTCAAATTCACTCACCTGAAATGATTGACATGTGTATCAGACATGTGACTCAGACATGTGACTCAGACATGTGACTGCATTTCTGTTTCTGATGACATCACTAAATCTCAGAGACGCTTGAGATAGCTTACAGTGACCCAGTACACATGTATTTCATAAAATCATCATGTGAAAGGAAATGACATGCTGATGACATGAAAAAAATCAAAATAAAATAATGGTGCGAAACAGGTGTATATCTGTGTTATGTATGTACCTTTTCTGGAGGGTTAGACTCCAGTTTTTATTTCTTGATAATTTTTTTCCTAAATGAATCATATTTCTTAGCAAACCTCCTTTTTATAACACAAACTATTTAAATAAAGTTAATTTTTTATCAGTTTGTCTACAATTTGCTAGTTGGTTAAAATCAGAAATGAATCACCAAAAGTGATAATTTGAAAAACACCACTTTTCCAATATGAGACGTGCATGTTTGGACTTTTATAGTACCAAAAAATTGCTAGAAGGTGTAGCCTTTTATTCATGGTCAATTTTTGTTCACTTGGCAGACAACAGCTCTGGTATCCGTGGATGGATTGATTGGTTATTTCATCATATCTGGGAGTATGTTTGACATGTTAAAATGTGTATTCAGAAAAAAATACACAAATTTGTTAGTGAAATATTAACACAGAATATTCTGTGGTGAATGGTTTTAATCACTGTTTTTTATTCTTTCTTGAAGTGTTACATGTTACAGCAACCAAAATTATCCTGGAGGGAGGTCGAACAGGCCAATAATGCCTGTGATACGCCTTGACAAAATGGCTATTCAGAAATACATAATGGTCTGAAACTGATGTCCAGACAAATATGTATATATGCATTAATGAAGTATTCATTGGTAGGTAGTGTAGGAAGTTTGGATTGGGCTAGCGTAACGTAACTATTTCTACAGGAATTGGACATTCTGTATGTGAATTATATTTTGGTCCAATTTTTTGTTAAAATTTTGATGATATTCCATTTAGCCAAACTGGGCGACTTTCTAGTAGATCCTGGTATTAATCAACGACTTCTAGAAATCAACATTTGCGACAAGTGATAAGTGACAATCCAGACCTTGTTATAATCTCTCTACTAAGAATCCTGATAATGAAGCAAATCTCTCCACTGAAAACCTGACCTTGTAGATGATATCTTCTATTGACAATCCTGACCTTGTTGATGGTATCTTCTATTGACAATCCTGACCTTGTTGATGGTATCTTCTATTGACAATCCTGACCTTGTTGATAATCTCTTCACTGACAATTCTGATAATGTTTATCATCTTTCCCCTGACAAATCCTTTTGTTGGTGACAATCTCTCCCTGACAATCCTGATCATCTTTCCCCTGACAAATCCTTTTGTTGGTGACAATCTCTCCCTGACAATCCTGATCATCTTTCCCCTGACAAATCCTTTTGTTGGTGATAATCTCTCCCTGACAATCCTGATCATCTTTCCCCTGACAAATCCTTTTGTTGGTGATAATCTCTCCCTGACAATCCTGATCATCTTTCCCCTGACAAATCCTTTTGTTGGTGATAATCTCTCCCTGACAATCCTGATCATCTTTCCCCTGACAAATCCTTTTGTTGGTGATAATCTCTCCCTGACAATCCTGATCATCTTTCCCCTGACAAATCCTTTTGTTGGTGATAATCTCTCCCTGACAATCCTGATCATCTTTCCCCTGACAAATCCTTTTGTTGGTGATAATCTCTCCCTGACAATCCTGATCATCTTTCCCCTGACAAATCCTTTTGTTGGTGATAATCTCTCCACTGACAGTCCTGATCATATTTCCCCTGACAAATCCTTTTGTTGGTGATAATCTCTCCACTGACAAATCCTTTTGTTGGTGATAATCTCTCCCTGACAATCCTGATCATCTTTCCCCTGACAAATCCTTTTGTTGGTGATAATCTCTCCCTGACAATCCTGATCATCTTTCCCTGACAAATCCTTTTGTTGGTGATAATCTCTCCCTGACAATCCTGATCATCAATCCCCTGACAAATCCTTTTGTTGGTGATAATCTCTCCCTGACAATCCTGACATCTTTCCCCTGACAAATCCTTTTGTTGGTGATAATCTCTCCCTGACAATCCTGATCATCTTTCCCCTGACAAATCCTTTTGTTGGTGATAATCTCTCCACTGACAATCCTGATCATCTTTCCCCTGACAAATCCTTTTGTTGGTGATAATCTCTCCCTGACAATCCTGATCATCTTTCCCCTGACAAATCCTTTTGTTGGTGATAATCTCTCCCTGACAATCCTGATCATCTTTCCCCTGACAAATCCTTTTGTTGGTGATAATCTCTCCCTGTTCTTTCCCCTGACAAATCCTTTTGTTGTGATAATCTCTCCCTGACAATCCTGATCATCTTTCCCCTGACAAATCCTTTTGTTGGTGATAATCTCTCCCTGACAATCCTGATCATCTTTCCCCTGACAAATCCTTTTGTTGGTGATAATCTCTCCTTTGACAATTCCAGGTCTGATGGTGTTGTTAGATCTACAATAGGTCTTGAAGTGCATTTGATTTCTGGTTCTCAAGGGAAGTAACTATGTAAGAGATTCAATCTTGTTAACACTTGAGTGTGTTCTGGTGGACTTTTAGAGAGTGATGACTTTATCTGTTCTCTGTGTGATCGGAACCTGACAGTTTGTTACACAGGAATGTAAATATCCCTGTGGTCTTCTGTTTATTGTTCCTCTTCAGATGGAATGGTCAAGGTTAATATACATTCAGCCTATTAATTGAAGAATTTTTTTTTTCACAGTCATCAAGGGAGGTAATTTGCTGTACTTGTGGGTATCAGAGTCCTCTGTAAATGTTACTGTTCCTCTGAGGTAGAGGACATGGCCTGCGAGGTACATTTGCTTATAGGTAGCATTTTTGTTGACTACAAAGTCCAGCTGAAAGCACTTCACTACCTTTCAATATTTCTGTTTCCTACTCACTAATCTACTGTGGAAACATGCATTGTCTCACTGCTGATTTTTTTCCCCTCGTAAAACATTTGGCCTGGGCTGTATATAATAAACTTAATACTGCTGGGAAATTTTAAGATGCACAGATAACAGTATATCAAAAGGAAAGTTGTGAGCTTGATGACACTTTCTGTATAACGTGACATTTCACTTAAAGCATTTTATGAGTATTTTGAAACCAGTATCAGCCAAGCCAGGAGTGTACAATATATTTATTGGTAGGCTGTGAAAGTTTATAACAGCAAATAATTATTAAGTCTGCCAATAGAAGTAATCAAAGGTGTTTTATGTAGTATAAAACAGTAGCTTATCAATACCTACAATATCTATCCAACATCAACCTTAGGCTGCTATCCAATCATCTTTTATAATGTTGTCCTACTAACCAATCAGAACATATCTGGTTGTCCCTCTAACCAGCCATAACTAACCTTGATGTCCCACTATTAAGTCAGCAATCTAGTCGTCCTACTGTCAAGTCAACACTAATCTGTCTGTCCCACTGTCCAATCAGCACTTATCTGGCTGTCCCACTGTCCATTCAGCACTTATCTGGCTGTCCCACTGTCCTTTTAGCATTAATCTATTTGTCCCACTGTCCTTTCAGCACTAAACTGACTGTCCCACTGTCCATTCAGCAATTATCTGGCTGTCCCACTGTCCTTTCAGCACTAATCTGGCAGTCCCACTGTCCATTCAGCAATTATCTGGCTGTCCCACTGTCCTTTCAGCACTAATCTGGCTGTCCCACTGTCCTTTCAGCACTAATCTGGCTGTCCCAGTGTCCGTTCAGCAATTATCTGGCTGTCCCACTGTCCATTCAGCATTAATCTGGCTGTCCCACTGTCCTTTCAGCACTAATCTGGCTGTCCCACTGTCCATTCAGCAATTATCTGGCTGTCCCACTGTCCATTCAGCAATTATCTGGCTGTCCCACTGTCCTTTCAGCATAAATCTGGTTGTCACACTGTCCTTTCATCATAAATCTGGCTGTCCCACTGTTCTTTCATCATAAATCTGGTTGTCCCACTGTCCTTTCATCATAAATCTGGTTGTCCCACTGTCCATTCGGCACTAATCTGTCTGCCCCACTGTTCATTCAGTACTAATCTGGCTGTCTCACTATCAAGTCAACACTAATCTAGTTGTGTTACTCTCCAGTTAACGCTAATCCGAATCTGGTTGTGTTACCCTCGAGTTAACACTAATCTGTTTGTTTTACCCTCCAGTTAACACTAATCTGGTTGTGTTATGTTCCATGTAATGCTAATCAGGTTGTGTTACCCTCCAGTTAACACTACTCTGGTTGTGTTACCCTCCAGTTAACACTAATCTGTTTGTTTTACCCTCCAGTTAACACTAATCTGGTTGTGTTATGTTCCATTTAATGCTAATCTGTTTGTCCCACTATCCAGTTAACGCTAATCTGGTTGTGTTACCCTCCAGCTAACACTAATCTGGTTGTGTTACCCTCCAGTTAACGCTGATCTGGTTGTGTTACCCTCCAGTTAATGCTAATCTGTTTGTCTCACTATCCAGTTAACACTAATCTGGTTGTGTTATGTTCCAGTTAACACTAATCTGGTTGTGTTATGTTCCAGTTAACACTAATCTGGTTGTGTTATGTTCCAGTTAACACTGATCTGGTTGTGTTATGTTCCAGTTAACACTAATCTGGTTGTGTTATGTTCCAGTTAACACTGATCTGGTTGTGTTATGTTCCAGTTAACACTAATCTGGTTGTGTTATGTTCCAGTTAACACTAATCTGGTTGTGTTATGTTCCAGTTAACACTGATCTGGTTGGCCTATCATCAGTCACCAGTGGATACGTGGCTGCCCACTCAATAGATTTCATCATATGTAATTCTGAACTTACAGGCCTGTAGAACCGTGTTTGTTTGTTAAAGAAATCAGCAAATAATCGATAAAAAAGCAAGGTTAATTTAAAAAAAAAAAAAAGCAAACAATTTCTATCAAATTCATTTGGAAAGTTTGCAGGATTTTAATAGCTGAAAAAAAACCCCAGATTAACTGTTTTTGTTATATTACAGAGTTTCAGAAAAGAAAAGATATAAATCAAATACTGAAAAATGTTGAAATTTACACAAGGGGAAAATTTATCCTTATTACACAAAGGTCATTATATCGTGAAAATTTCCCCCATGCATAATATTTTGTGATGTGCTTAAATTTTACAGACGAAATAGAATAAAAAATGATTGCGAAAATTAACCCCCACGCGTATAGTTTAGCTATAGAAGTTGGGAAATTCACCCCCTACGGAAATTTCCATGGATACAGTAGGTTTTACTACTGTAACTTAAGAAGAATAACTGTGAACTGGAACTAGAGCATATGAGCCTCATTCAAAACATTGGAACGTTATCCCAAACAGGTGAATTAGATTCAAAACATTGGAACGTTATCCCAAACAGGTGAATCAGATTCAGAACAATGGAACATGATCTCAGACATGTGAATCAGATTCTGAACATTGGACCATGATCTCAGACATGTGAATCAGATTCTGAACATTGGACCATGATCTCAGACATGTGAATTAGAAACAGAACATTGGACCATGATCTCAGACATGTGAATTAGATTCAGAACAATGGAACATGATCTCAAACATGTGAATTAGATTCAAAACATTGGAACGTTATCCCAAACATGTGAATCAGATTCTGAACATTGGACCATGATCTCAGACATGTGAATCAGATTCTGAACATTGGACCATGATCTCAGACATGTGAATCAGATTCTGAACATTGGACCATGATCTCAGACATGTGAATCAGATTCTGAACATTGGACCATGATCTCAGACATGTGAATCAGATTCTGAACATTGGACCATGATCTCAGACATGTGAATCAGATTCTTAACATTGGACCATGATCTCAGACATGTGAATCAGATTCTGAACATTGGACCATGATCTCAGACATGTGAATCAGATTCTTAACATTGGACCATGATCTCAGACATGTGAATCAGATTCTGAACATTGGACCATGATCCCAAACATGTGAATCAGATTTTGAACATTGGACCATGATCTCAGACATGTGAATCAGATTCTTAACATTGGACCATGATCTCAGACATGTGAATCAGATTCTGAACATTGGACCATGATCTCAGACATGTGAATCAGATTCAGAACATATGATCCTGATCCAGAACATGTGAACCTGACACAAAATATCTGAACCTGATTCAGAAGATGTGAAACTGATCCAGAACATGTGAACCTTATTCAGAACATGAGAACCAGTTATTCCAAAGTTGACATTGCACAAACATGTGAATTTGATTCCTAACTTGTAAAGTTGTAAAACTGATTCAGAACATGGCATAAAACATTGTGAACCTGAATTAAAACATTTGAATCTTTTCAAAAACATGTGAACCTTACACAGAACTTGTGAACTGTTCTCAACATGTCTGTCACTTTCTCTGTCTCATCCTGTCATCTAACTTCTTCAAGCCATCTTGAGATTATTTTTAATGAAGATGTTTATGCGCTTTCACAGTAATTCATCTCTGGAGAGATAGACATATAATTGTAGGAATGGTTGTAAGTGCTGAGATTGTTTGTCTGAGCTACGTATATTGCAGAGTTTTAATGAGCATGTCTCAAATTTTGACATTAAATACCTACTTATATGATGCTTGAAAGTCCAAATTTTACTCCTGTCACACAGACTTCAGTGTTAAAAACTCATGTCACACAGACTTCAGTGTCACAAACTCCTGTCACACAGACTTCAGTGTCACAAACTCCTGTCACACAGACTTCATCGTCACATACTCATGTCACACAGACTTCAGTGTCACATACTACTGTCACACAGACTTCATCGTCACAAACTCCTGTCACACAGACTTCATTGTCACATACTCCTGTCACACAGACTTCATCGTCACATACTCCTGTCACACAGACTTCATCGTCACATACTCATGTCACACAGACTTCATCGTCACATACTCATGTCACACAGACTTCAGTGTCACATACTCATGTCACACAGAGTTTAGACTCACATACTCCTGTCACACAAGCTGCAGTGGCACAAACTCATGTCAAACAGACTTCATCATCACATACCCCTGTCACACAGACTTCAGTGTCACATACTCCTGTCACACAGACTTCAGTGGCACATTCTCCTGTCACACAGACTTCATCGTCACATACTCCTGTCACAAAGACTTCAGTGTCACAGACTTCAGTGTCACATACTCCTGTCACACAGACTTCATTGTCACATACTCCTGTCACACAGACTTCAGTGGCACAAACTCATGTCACATAGACTTTAGTGTCACATACTACTGTCACACAGACTTCAGTGGCACAAACTCCTGTCACACAGTTTTCATCGTCACATACGCATGTCACACAGACTTCATCGTCACAAACTCCTGTCACACAGACTTCATTATCACATACTCCTGTCACACAGACTTCATCGTCACATACTCCTGTCACACAGACTTCATCGTCACATACTCATGTCACACAGACTTCAGTGTCACATACTCATGTCACACAGACTTTAGACTCACATACTCCTGTCACACAGACTTCTGTGTCACATTCTCCTGTCACACAGACTTCTGTGTCACATTCTCCTGTCACACAGACTTCATCGTCACATACTCCTGTCACACAGACTTCAGTGTCACATACTCCTGTCACACAGACTTCAGTGTCACATACTCATGCACAAACTCATGTCACATACTCATGTCACACAGACTTCAGTGTCACATACTCATGTCACACAGACTTCAGTGTCACATACTCCTGTCACACAGACTTCAGTGTCACAAACTCATGTCACACAGACTTTATTGTCACATACTCCTGTCACACAAGCTGCAGTGGCACAAACTCATGTCAAACAGACTTCATCATCACATACTCCTGTCACACAGACTTCAGTGTCACATACTCCTGTCACACAGACTTCAGTGGCACAAACTCATGTCACACAGACTTCATTGTCACATACTCCTGTCACACAGACTTCTGTGTCACATTCTCCTGTCACACAGACTTCATCGTCACATACTCCTGTCATAAAGACTTCAGTGTCACAGACTTCAGTGTCACATACTCCTGTCACACAGACTTCATTGTCACATACTCCTGTCACACAGACTTCAGTGGCACAAACTCATGTCACATAGACTTTAGTGTCACATACTACTGTCACACAGACTTCAGTGGCACAAACTCCTGTCACACAGACTTCAGTGTCACAAACTCATGTCACAGAGACTTCATTGTCACATACTCCTGTCACACAGACTTCAGTGTCACAAACTCATGTCACATAGACTTCAGTGTCACAAACTCATGTCACACAGACTTCAGTGTCACATACTCCTGTCACACAGACTTCAATGTCACATACTCCTGTCACACAACCTTTAGGCTCAAAAACTCCTGTCACACAAACTTCAGTCTCACAAACTCATGTCACACAGACTTCATTGTCACATTCTCCTGTCACACAAACTTCAGTGGCACAAACTCATGTCAAACAGACTTCATCGTCACATACTCCTGTCACACAGACTTCATTGTCACATACTCCTGTCACACAGACTTCATCGTCACATACTCCTGTCACACAGACTTCAGTGTCACATACTCCTGTCACACAGACTTCAGTGTCACATACTCCTGTCACACAGATTTCAGTGTCACAAACTCATGTCACACATGTCACACAAACTCCTGTCACACAAACTTCAGTCTCACACAGACTTCATGTCACACAACACAAACTTCAGTCACACACACACTTCAGTGTCACAAACTTCAGTCACACAACTCATGTCACACATACTCCTGTCACACAGACTTCAGTGTCACATACTCCTGTCACACAGATTTCAGTGTCACAAACTCATGTCACACAAACTCCTGTCACACAAACTTCAGTCTCACAAACTCATGTCACACAAACTCCTGTCACACAAACTTCAGTCTCACAAACTCATGTCACACAAACTTCAGTCTCACAAACTCATGTCACACAAACTTCAGTCTCACAAACTCATGTCACACAAACTTCAGTCTCACAAACTCCTGTCACACAAACTTCAGTCTCACAAACAGACTCATGTCACACAAACTCCTGTCACACAAACTTCAGTCTCACAAACTCATGTCACACAAACTTCAGTCTCACAAACTCCTGTCACACAAACTTCAGTCTCACAAACTCATGTCACACAAACTCCTGTCACACAAACTTCAGTCTCACAAACTCATGTCACACAAACTTCAGTCTCACAAACTCCTGTCACACAAACTTCAGTCTCACAAACTCATGTCACACAAACTCCTGTCACACAAACTTCAGTCTCACAAACTCCTGTCACACAAACTTCAGTCTCACAAACTCATGTCACACAAACTTCAGTCTCACAAACTCATGTCACACAAACTTCAGTCTCACAAACTCATGTCACACAAACTTCAGTCTCACAAACTCCTGTCACACAAACTTCAGTCTCACAAACTCATGTCACACAAACTCCTGTCACACAAACTTCAGTCTCACAAACTCCTGTCACACAAACTTCAGTCTCACAAACTCATGTCACACAAACTTCAGTCTCACAAACTCATGTCACACAAACTTCAGTCTCACAAACTCATGTCACACAAACTTCAGTCTCACAAACTCCTGTCACACAAACTTCAGTCTCACAAACTCATGTCACACAAACTCAGTCTCTGTCACACAAACTTCAGTCTCACAAACTCATGTCACACAAACTCATGTCACACAAACTTCAGTCTCACAAACTCATGTCACACAAACTTCAGTCTCACAAACTCATGTCACACAAACTCCTGTCACACAAACTCCTGTCACACAAACTTCAGTCTCACAAACTCATGTCACACAAACTTCAGTCTCACAAACTCATGTCACACAAACTTCAGTCTCACAAACTCCTGTCACACAAACTTCAGTCTCACAAACTCCTGTCACACAAACTTCAGTCTCACAAACTCATGTCACACAAACTCCTGTCACACAAACTTCAGTCTCACAAACTCATGTCACACAAACTCCTGTCACACAAACTTCAGTCTCACAAACTCATGTCACACAAACTTCAGAGTCGCTAATCCTATCACAAAGACTTCAGTCTTACGTACTCCTGTAACACAGACTTCAGTCTTATGTACTCCTGTAACACAGACTTCAGTCTCAAATTTTCTAACACATAAACTCTGTCATATAACTCTTTCATAGTTACTGCTGAGAAAGATGAGATCAAAACTTACTATGAACAGGAACACAGCTTCATTATAGGAAGCTTAGCTTTTCTGTCAGATAACTTTCAGCTAGGCGAGTTCTGCTGTATCGTCTTGAAATGAAAGACCTATAGTCAGGCACCTTATGACCTGCTTTTAAGGCATAACTGGCACTTTCAGCTGTGTAGGTTTTTCTGGAGCCATTTTAATGAAAGTGTCTGAGACGGGATAATGCTTTGATCCTGGTTTTGTTTGTGCTGTCGACAAAGACAAAAGAATATAAGTAGCAGAGATGTTGTCACAGCGACAGCCACATCTAACTCCAAAAGATTTTATGACAAACTCGGGTTAACGTTCGTCTGGTGAAGAAACCTATTGTATATCAAACTAGATTTATATATATATAGTAAGTGTTCATGTGGGTAAAATATAGCTTGTCATTTCTACAGTATTTATTTGGTACTGTTGATGACTCTGTAGAGGGTACTATCATGTTGAAGTAGATTTCATGAAATAATCATGTCCATTAGTAGTAAGTCAATATTTGGCATGTTGTAGTATCAGGTACTACTTTGTCTGTCTGTATGTATTGAAGCCTCTTGTATTTTATATGTATCACATCTGGTTGGAAATTTTATTTGTTGCAGTTATTTGAATATTCAAAAAACAAAAAACTAAAAGTTTGATAGAAAACATAATTATTTTAGTATTTAAAGATTAACAAAATGTGGACTATGGAAATATTTAACCTCTCTGTGATGTTGACAGTAAAGTCATTCACCTCTGTGTACTGTAGACTGTTGAAATTTTTAACCTCTCTATGATGTTGACAGTAAAGTCATTCACCTCTGTGTACTGTAGACTGTTGAAATTTTTAACCTCTCTATGATGTTGACAGTAAAGTCATTCACCTCTGTGTACTGTAGACTGTTGAAATTTTTAACCTCTCTGTGATGTTGACAGTGAAATCGTTCACCTCTGTGTAATGTGGACTATTGAAATGTTTAACCTCTCTGTGATGTTGACAGTGAAATCGTTTACCTCTGTGTAATGTGGACTATTGAAATGTTTAACCTCTCTGTGATGTTGACAGTGAAATCGTTTACCTCTTTGTGATATTAACTAATAGAATCGTTTACCTTTGAGTGATATGGAACTAGTAAGTAGTAAAATATTTAACCTTTTTGTAATGTTGACAATGAAATTTTTCACCTGCGTGTGATATTGATATGTGAAATATCTTTTACCTCTGTTTAATGATGAGTTGGTTTAAATGATTGATCATGACCCATTTTAAAGGTGACAGGGATCAAATGTATTAAGACTTTCAAACTTTTTTCAATAACCAAAAGGCTGTAGGTACTGATATTTGGCATTTGCATGCTAGGATAAAGGGCTACCTGATTTGTTCAAAGGATTGACTCATACCCACTTTCAAGGTCAAAGGGGTCAAATGTGTTCAAATCTCCAAATAACTTTTTCTCAATAATCAAAAGTTCTATGGTACAATTTTTGGTCACTTGGAATAACCTTGACTCACCTTTGAGGTCACAGGGGTCAAAGGTGTTCAGAACATTGTATGTGTATAGCAGCATGCTTGAACAAGAGGCTCTCGGGTTTGCAGAACTTGACTTAATGAACCCACAAATTCTTCCATGTAAGCAAGAGAACAGATGAGCGATTCAGGCCCATTGAACCTCTTGTAATTTCTAAACATGAATCATACTTGTGATATATAAGGTAGAATACAGCCTTCACCTACAAAGAAATCATAATAAGGTCACATATGTACAGATATAGATTATAGAAATCAAATTGATAATATTTAAGGAACATGTTTGCCTTTAATTTGTTCTAGTATGAAAATAGAAAACAAAATCATTTATAGTGAGTGTCACATGTACTTTCTGGCTGTATGTCATTTTCGTTAAACTGAAACTCCAACATAAAGATACGTTTTCATTACTGTGTAGAAATCCGCCTACAATAAGGGTTGTCAGTTATGCACAATTAAGTTGTGAAAAAGCCATGTGCCATCTAATGGATTAATTTAACATATGAACATATATAAGACTGTAGTTGGTGTTTTCAGGGTATTATTGCTGAGTTCATAGAGATATGTTGGCGTTACAGGTTTCCAGGTATTGCTGAGTGTTTGTAGGGGCACTGACCACCAAGCTCTGTCCATTGTAGGTTCATTTCATCTAAATAAAATAGAATTCTGTGTCACCATTTTGCCAACAGAATGAAAAGGTAAAATACAAGGCATTATTACACCTAGAAATTTAAGTCTACATACCACCCCTGTTCTTTAGGATTCTTTTACTGTAGAATTGACATTTTATGCTACATAAAACTTTTGTCAGCATAGAAAGAGACAAGCAATCCTCCTTTCTGAAGGCTTTATATACTGTACTTGGATCAAAATCAGGGTAAGCTTTCCAAAGCAGTGCAGTAATTTCCCTAGAGTTGACTTTTTGCTCATTTGAAAAAAGATCCTACATCTTTAGCTGTCAAGTTGTGTAATGCATTAGTACATATACATGGTGTCTTTGTAGGCTTTCTACATTAGCCATCCTTCAGTGAGGTGGATTGGCAGTCTATGGGAACAGAGGCATGCAGCATTCTTCCAAACTAATGTGCTGAAGTATTCACATCCATCACAAATTCTTTTCACAACTGAAATTTTTTTTGAAAGCATTTTTTTTTATTAATTTTCTCCTATGAATTGAAGTATGAAATTGATACATTGTTGTTGATCTTTATTACATGACAAGGTCACAGATTCAATGAATACAGTGATATTTCACCATTAACAAGATTGTGTATGAACAAAACTATTTTTATCAATGATACATCTTTTTTTTTTTTTTTTATGCTTACAAGTTTATCACCAATTCTAGTTCCATTCGTACAATAATATCAAAATGAAAAGATTATTGTTGGTCACTAATCCCTACAGATGATGAGAAATATTTGTAATCCTCATAGATGATGAGAAATATTTGTAATCCTCATAGATGATGAGAAATATTTGTAATCCCTACAGATGATGAGAAATATTTGTAATCCCTACAGATGATGAGAAATATTTGTAATCCTCATAGATGATGAGAAATATTTATAATAACCATAGATGATGAGAAATATTTATAATAACCATAGATGATGAGAAATATTTATAATCCCTACAGATGATGAGAAATATTTATAATCCTCATAGATGATGAGAAATATTTATAATCCTCATAGATGATGAGAAATATTTATAATAACCATAGATGATGAGAAATATTTATAATAACCATAGATGATGAGAAATATTATAATAACCATAGATGATGAGAAATATTATAATAACCATAGATGATGAGAAATATTTATAATCCTCATAGATGATGAGAAATATTTATAATCCTCATAGATGATGAGAAATATTTATAATAACCATAGATGATGAGAAATATTTATAATAACCATAGATGATGAGAAATATTATAATAACCATAGATGATGAGAAATATTATAATAACCATAGATGATGAGAAATATTTATAATGCCCATAGATGATGAGAAATATTTATGATAACCATAGATGATGAGAAATATTATAATAACCATAGATGATGAGAAATATTTATAATCCTGTAAATACTGTAACCTGTGACAAGTCTAGAGATTTAGGTACAGCACTGTATTCTGTGATGAATCAAAAGGCTGTGATATAGTGCGATGGTGTCAGACAGTACTTGGCTTGCAATCTGTCATACAGAACCAAACTTTTCCTTACTAATTGACACTGTAAGTCTGGCATACCCCTATTGACCAGAGAAATGAAAGATCAAGGACTGGTCTGGCCACTCATTCTCATTCCAAATATTTACTAATCTTGTCGTGGAGGATTTGTTTCTGCGCTCTTCCAGTGCTGTAGTGATCTGTTATATTAGCTATCTCAGAAACTCACAATATTGGCAACATTTTGCTTGCTTCTAGTTAGAATAACTGTCACACGACCATTCTGTGAACAGAATGTTGGCTCCTATTTTAGAATCTGTGTCATTGGACTGTATTTTGAACATTAAAATGGCTTCTGATTTAGAAATTAGGTTACTGGGGACCATTTTGTCCTGTTTTAGAATATGTGTCATGGGACCATTTTGCTAACATTAAATTGGCTTCTATTTTAGAATCTAGGTCAATGGACCATTCTGAGAACATTGAGTTGGCTGCTATCTTAGAATCTGTATGATGCATTGGACCATTCTGTTAATATTCTATTTTAGAATTTCTGTCATGGGACCATTCTGGGAACATTGAGTTGGCTGCTATTTTAGAATCTAGGTCAGTGGATCATTCTGGGATCATCAAGTTGGCTGTTATTTTAGAATTTCTGTCATGGGACCATTTTGGGAACATTGAGTTGGCTGCAATTTAGAATCTAGGTCAGTTGACCATTCTGGGATCATTGAGTTGGCTGTTATTTTAAAAACTAGGCCAATGGACCATTCTGAGAACATTGTTATTTTAGAATTTCTGTCATGGGACCAATCTGTGAACATTGAGTTGGGTGTTATTTTTGAATCTAGGTCACTGGACCATTCTTGAAACATTGAGTTGACTGTTATTTTTATTTTAATCTAGCAGATATCAAATGGGGCTGGTCAGATCACAAATTGGACTATCTGATCACATTTAGAAATTTAACTACTGCTTTAGATTGATCAGTTGAATCTCAATCAAGAAATCATGAATATATAAAGGCAAATGATAGAGACATTCTCTGTGTACAGATATTACATAATATGGAAGGATTTCACAGAGTTGAAACTAAACAAATAATTTTCAAAGCTCAACCTGTGAAACAATTTTACAGAGTTCAAACCAAAGGAAGGATTTACAAGGTTCAAACCAAAGGAAGGATTTAGCAAAGTTCAAACCAGACAAATGATTTACAAAATTCACACGAAAGGAAGGATTTAAGAAAGTTAAATCCAAAGGAACGATTTACAAAGTTCAAACTATGAAAATGACTCCTTTAAGTTTGAAATTTGGAAGAAATTAATATTAACATTTTATCCCCTACTCCCCTTACCAAAAAAAAGAAAAATACATTGTAAAACAATCAAAATGTTGTTTGCTTTGATCATTTTTCCATTTTTCAATCAAAATATCATATATTGAATTAGACTATTTTATTTTCAATTTTCAATGTCTGGCGTCTGCTGAACTTTTCCAACCATTTCTATTAAATCAGAATGGTTCCAAAACTTTATTCAATTCACTTACAGACATATTCTTCAACATGTCTCAAATTGAATTGAGGCATGCCCAAATGGTTTACAGATTGAAATCTCTTTCAAGTTTCAAATGAAATGTCTGGAAGATCCTCTTACAGCTAGGGACTACTAAAACTTCATATTTCTTCATGGCACACCGGATTAATGACACAACTGTAGGTTTGTTCAAAGCTCAACTGGTCTTTTGTCATATGTACCACAGCTAGATATTTGGTCGACAACTGGTCTGTCATATTCTTAATCATTTGTTGATGATATCGCCGAGAGAGATATGTGTACTATATGTAGAAAAAGATGTATATATCTGTCTATAACACACTTTTTCCTGTCAGATGACTGGTCTTAAATTGTATAATTTCAGACACATTTCTGTGGGATTGGTGAATTAGCTAAAATAGATTTAGCAGCCGCACTAAAGTGCTTTGACTAAGTCTGGCACAGAATATGTTAATTCATACAAATTTTGAATTAAGTTTATGGTCTGTATACTACAGGTAAGAAAAATTTCTATTAACAAACTTCTTATAAAGGTGAATTTTAAATTTCGGTCAGCTTGTATAACTATATATATCATCAGTGTTGACCAAAGTATTATTGTCTGTGTTAGGGTTCCTGAGATAAATACACTGTGTTAGGGTTCCTGAGATAAATACACTGTGTTAGGGTTCCTGAGAGAGATACACTGTGTTAGGGTTCCTGAGATAGGTACACTGTGTTAGGGTTCCTGAGATAGATACACTGTGTTAGGGTTCCTGAGATAAATACACTGTGTTAGGGTTCCTGAGATAAATACACTGTGTTAGGGTTCCTGAGATAAATACACTGTGTTAGGGTTCCTGAGATAAATACACTGTATTAGGGTTCCTGAGATAGATACACTGTGTTAGGGTTCCTGAGATAGATACACTGTGTTAGGGTTCCTGAGATAGATACACTGTGTTAGGGTTCCTGAGATAGATACACTGTGTTAGGGTTCCTGAGATAGATACACTGTGTTAGGGTTCCTGAGATAGATACACTGTGTTAGGGTTCCTGAGAGAGATACACTGTGTTAGGGTTCCTGAGATAGATACACTGTGTTAGGGTTCCTGAGAGAGATACACTGTGTTAGGGTTCCTGAGATAGATACACTGTGTTAGGGTTCCTGAGAGAGATACACTGTGTTAGGGTTCCTGAGATAGATACACTGTGTTAGGGTTCCTGGTATAGATACACTGTGTTAGGGTTCCTGAGATAAATACACTGTGTTAGGGTTCCTGAGATAGATTTATATGTGCCAATATATCAGCACAATTTTTCACAAGTGAAATAAAAAGTTGACAAGGGAAGTAACTTTAAACCTGTAGAAAATTTGCTTCCTTTTTTTTGATAATTTTTTTTTTGTAATTGTGAGTGAAAAATTCTCTCCTGCCCCCTCCCCCCACCAAAAATCATTATCAGAACAGGAAACAGAGTAATGTGTTGTCTTAGCATAATATTATTATCTTTCACTGAAGAAAATAGAATTAATATGAAAAGCTCCATATATGTTGATTTAAGAGGTCACTGATCTTTAGATCTGTAATCCATTGTTTATGTGATGTTGATATTCACCGAACCACAGAACGAGAGATTTTGTCTACTTTATGGTTAAATGCGTATGATGGTAGTATCACATCAATTGAGCATTGGAGTAGGGCTTTTCATGTTATCATTGCACTGTTAATGTGATACAGTAGAAAATAACACACGAGGGACCAACCTATAAAATTGAAATCTGGCAAAGCCTGACTTTCACACGCTTATTCAGTTATTCCTATATAGAGAAAACACAAGGGAGATTCAAAAGCTAAATGATCCTCTGCATGCTGTTCTTACATGTAGTTACAATCATTACTATATACACCTCTTTAGGGCTTGTATCCTTTCATCAAAAAAATCTTAAAAAGTTGAAAAATATCTGATTATATTTTGATTTGTTGCACTATTATGGCGATAATAGCATATGTAATATGGAATTCTGGGAAATCAGTTATGTAACATCTTTTATGGTTTTGGGAATTTGGGTTATATTAACTGATCTGCCATTGCTGTCAGTTGTCTGTCAGCTTTCAATAAAATTTCCAATATGTGAATGATAATTTTTAGTGGTAGTTATTAATAACACTATTTACCTCAGGCCTTGTAAGATTTCTTTTCATGGTTCAGATCTCATTAAAAAATATGATGTAGATGTAAAGGAGCACATAACCATAGACTCTTCTGATATAACATATTTTATTTAGTGAATTTGCCTATGTAATATTTTTTGTGTCATTTTTTATTAAAAATTATGTTTTGTCATGAAGTTAAAAAATTTCACACAAAAAATAGCTGGCTCCATTTGATTTTTTCCTCCACATTTAAAAGTTTTAAGTTTTCCATGTTAGGTAATGGGAAAAATCCTAGATTTGTTTTCATTTTATAAAACTCGTCTTGAAGTTTTAATCTAAATTTGCGCAACAAGTCTTGCAGAAATACGAACTTCCATGACAACTTTCATAAAATGTGATATAAAATGAAAACTTATTTAAGATCCTGTATTGTGTATTTCTGAATTGCCTATGTTTATTGTATCAAGCGCTCATTGGACTTCTGCGTTTTCTGTAACTAAAACAGATCAAATACTTACCAGAAACTTACAATACGGTCCATTAACACAGATACGCCTGACTGATCACACTCAGTCACACTCAGTCATTCGGACTGAAGCCAGGAAATTTTTACTGGGGACAAGGTGACGCTTAAATGTTTGAGACAAAAAATGGAAATTTTTGGTCAAATTTAAAGGGATGGACCACAAAATATATTCGACCTAAATGCAGTATTCAACTCAACAGTGTTCAAGTCATCCAGGTTTAATTTACTAAGATAAAGCAGAGAAAAAATCAGGACCAACAAATCATTTGACTCATTTGATTCAAGCCTGTTCCACACAAGTGAGTTTTACTGTAAATTTGAGTTTTACAGTAGATTGCGTTGAAACATGTTCCTGAACTTTGATATTTAAACATCAGCATCAATCAGATGATGATATGTCTGTAGTAATCATTTATAATTTTAAATCAAATTGAAACAACAAAAACTTATACTATCTATAAAATTAAGGAATTTTTATTTCAGCCATAACTGCTCTGAAGTATTTGTTTTATTAAGATTGGCCTCGAACATGTATAGAAGTATCTTCATTGTCACAGCTTCAGAACATCAGCCTCACTTGATAACAAGTACTGCATTTCTGTTAATACATCTGGAAAATTCAATTATGATTGAAAAGATGACGCCATCAAAAGGAAATTTTGCACCAATACGATTAACTTGTACTTGTGAAAAAT